>NW_026112820.1:0-59288 GCF_024323335.1 Lathyrus oleraceus | reverse complement strand
ACAGCAAGATTTTCATCATTCCCACAATTCAATCGAATTTAATGGGTTTAACAACAACATTTTCATCATTCATAACTTTTATCAAATTTCATGGGTTTAACAACAACATTTTCATCATTCACACAAATCAATTAATTTTCATGGGTTTAATAGCACTATTTTCATCATTTACACAATTAAATAAATTTCATGGGTTTATCAATAACATTTTCATCATTCACACAATTCAATCTAATTTCCTGGGTTTAACAAAAAAATCTTCATCATTCACACAATTCAATTAAATTTTATTGGTTTAATAACAACATTTTCATCATTCCCACAATTCAATCAAATTCCAGGGGTTTAATAGCAACGTTTTCGTCATTTACTCAATTCAATCAAATTTTATGGTTTTAAGAGCAACAATTTCATCATTCCCACAATTCAATCAATTTTCATGGGTTTAACTATAATATTTTCATCATTCCCACAATTCAATCAAATTTCATTGGTTTAACAACAACGTTTTCATCATTCCCACAATTCAATCAAATTCCATGGTTTAAGAGCAGCGTTTTCATCATTCACTCAATTCAATCAAATTTTAATGGTTTTAAGAGCAACAATTTCATCATTCCCACAATTCAATCAATTTTCACGGGTTTAACAGTAACATTTTCATCATTCCCACAATTCAATCAAATTTCATTGGTTTAACAACAACGTTTTCATCATTCCCACAATTCAATCAAATTCCATGGGTTTAATAGCAGCATTTTCATCATTCACTCAATTCAATCAAATTTAATGGTTTTAAGAGCAACAATTTCATCATTCCCACAATTCAATCAATTTTCACGGTTTAACAGTAACATTTTCATCATTCCCACAATTCAATCAAATTTCTTGAGTTTAACAACAACATTTTCATCATTCATACAATTCAATCAAATTTCATGGGTTTAACAACAAAATCTTCATCATTCACACAATTCAATCAATTTTATGGTTTAACATCAACATTTTCATCATTCCCACAATTCAATCAAATTGCATGGGTTTATCAACAACATTTTCTTCATTTACACAATTAAATAAATTTTATGGGTTTAACAACTATATTTTCATCATTCCCACATTCAATCAAATTTCCTGGGTTTAACAACAACATTTTCATCAATCCCACAATTTTATCAAATTCCATGAGTTTAACAGCAACATATTCATTATTTACACAATGCAATCAAATTTCATGGTTTTAATAGCAACATTTTCATCATTCCCACAATTCAATCAAATTCCATGGGTTTAACAACAACAATTTCATCATGCACACAATTTAATCAATTTTCATGACTTTAACAACAACGTTTTCATCATTTTCACAATTCAATCAAATTTCATGGGTTTAACAGTAACATTTTCATCATTGACACAATTCAATCAAATTGCATTGGTTTAATAGCAACATTTTTATAATTTACACAATTCAATCATATTTCATAGGTTTAACAACAACATTTCCACCATTCCCACAATTTAATCAAATTTCAAAGGTTTAACAGCAAGATATTCATCATTCCCACAATTCAATCGAATTTAATGGGTTTAACAACAACATTTTCATCATTCATAAAATTTTATCAAATTTCAGGGGTTTAACAACAACATTTTCATCATTCACACAAATCAATCAATTTTCATGGGTTTAATAGCACTATTTTCATCATTTACACAATTGAATAAATTTCATGGGTTTATCAATAACATTTTCATCATTCACAAAATTCAATCTTATTTCATGGGTTTAACAAAAAAGTCTTCATCATTCACACAATTCAATTGAATTTTATTGGTTTAACAATAACATTTTCATCATTCCCACAATTCATTCAAATTCCATGGGTTTAATAGCAACGTTTTCGTCATTTACTCAATTCAATCAAATTTTATGGTTTTAAGAACAACAATTTCATCATTCCCACAATTCAATCAATTTTCATGGGTTTAACTATAACATTTTCATCATTCCCATTTTTCAATCAACTTTAATTGGTTTAACACCAACTTTTTCATCATTCCCACAATTCAATCAAATATCATGGGTTTAAGAGCAGCGTTTTCATCATTCACTCAATTCAATCAAATTTTAATGGTTTTAAGAGCAACATTTCATCATTCCCACAATTCAATCAATTTTCACGGGTTTAACAGTAACATTTTCATCATTCCCACAATTCAATCAAATTTCATTGGTTTAACAACAACATTTTCATCGTTCATACAATTCAATCAAATTTCATTGGGTTTAACAACAAAATCTTCATCATTCATACAATTCAATCAAATTTCATGGTTTTACAGCAACATTTTCATCATTGACACAATTCAATCAAATTGCTTGGGTTTAATTGCAACATTTTTATAATTTACACAATTCAATCATATTTCATGGGTTTAACAACAACATTTCCACCATTCCCACAATTTAATCAAATTTCAAGGGTTTGACAGCAAGATTTTCATCATTCCCACAATTCAATCGAATTTAATGGGTTTAACAACAACATTTTCATCATTCCTAAACTTTTATCAAATTTCATGGGTTTAACAACAACATTTTCATCATTCACACAAATCAATTAATTTTCATGGGTTTAATAGCACTATTTTCATCATTTACACAATTAAATAAATTTCATGGGTTTATCAATAACATTTTCATCATTCACACAATTCAATCTAATTTCCCGGGTTTAACAAAAAATCTTCATCATTCACACAATTCAATTAAATTTTATTGGTTTAACAACAACATTTTCATCATTCCCACAATTCAATCAAATTCCAGGGGTTTAATAGCAACGTTTTCGTCATTTACTCAATTCAATCAAATTTTATGGTTTTAAGAGTAACAATTTCATCATTCCCACAATTCAATCAATTTTCATGGGTTTAACTATAATATTTTCATCATTCCCACAATTCAATCAAATTTCATTGGTTTAACAACAACGTTTTCATCATTCCCACAATTCAATCAAATTCCATGGGTTTAAGAGCAGCGTTTTCATCATTCACTCAATTCAATCAAATTTTAATGGTTTTAAGAGCAACAATTTCATCATTCCCACAATTCAATCAATTTTCACGGGTTTAACAGTAAAATTTTCATCATTCCCACAATTCAATCAAATTTCTTGAGTTTAACAACAACATTTTCATCATTCATACAATTCAATCAAATTTCATGGGTTTAACAACAAATCTTCATCATTCACACAATTCAATCAAATTTTATGGGTTTAACATCAACATTTTCATCATTCCCACAATTCAATCAAATTGCATGGGTTTATCAACAACATTTTCTTCATTTACACAATTAAATAAATTTTATGGGTTTAACAACTATATTTTCATCATTCCCACAATTCAATCAAATTTCCTGGGTTTAACAACAACATTTTCATCAATCCCACAATTTTATCAAATTCCATGAGTTTAACAGCAACATATTCATTATTTACACAATGCAATCAAATTTCATGGTTTTAATAGCAACATTTTCATCATTCCCACAATTCAATCAAATTCCATGGGTTTAACAACAACAATTTCATCATGCACACAATTTAATCAATTTTCATGACTTTAACAACAACGTTTTCATCATTTTCACAATTCAATCAAATTTCATGGGTTTAACAGTAACATTTTCATCATTGACACAATTCAATCAAATTGCATTGGTTTAATAGCAACATTTTTATAATTTACACAATTCAATCATATTTCATAGGTTTAACAACAACATTTCCACCATTCCCACAATTTAATCAAATTTCAAAGGTTTAACAGCAAGATATTCATCATTCCCACAATTCAATCGAATTTAATGGG
Organism: Lathyrus oleraceus; assembly: GCF_024323335.1. NCBI lineage: Eukaryota > Viridiplantae > Streptophyta > Magnoliopsida > Fabales > Fabaceae > Lathyrus > Lathyrus oleraceus. Next base: position 55,403 of record NW_026112820.1, on the reverse strand, counting down.
TTTAACAACAACATTTTCATCATTCATAAAATTTTATCAAATTTCAGGGGTTTAACAACAACATTTTCATCATTCACACAAATCAATCAATTTTCATGGGTTTAATAGCACTATTTTCATCATTTACACAATTGAATAAATTTCATGGGTTTATCAATAACATTTTCATCATTCACAAAATTCAATCTTATTTCATGGGTTTAACAAAAAAGTCTTCATCATTCACACAATTCAATTGAATTTTATTGGTTTAACAATAACATTTTCATCATTCCCACAATTCATTCAAATTCCATGGGTTTAATAGCAACGTTTTCGTCATTTACTCAATTCAATCAAATTTTATGGTTTTAAGAACAACAATTTCATCATTCCCACAATTCAATCAATTTTCATGGGTTTAACTATAACATTTTCATCATTCCCATTTTTCAATCAACTTTAATTGGTTTAACACCAACTTTTTCATCATTCCCACAATTCAATCAAATATCATGGGTTTAAGAGCAGCGTTTTCATCATTCACTCAATTCAATCAAATTTTAATGGTTTTAAGAGCAACAATTTCATCATTCCCACAATTCAATCAATTTTCACGGGTTTAACAGTAACATTTTCATCATTCCCACAATTCAATCAAATTTCATTGGTTTAACAACAACATTTTCATCGTTCATACAATTCAATCAAATTTCATTGGGTTTAACAACAAAATCTTCATCATTCATACAATTCAATCAAATTTCATGGTTTTACAGCAACATTTTCATCATTGACACAATTCAATCAAATTGCTTGGGTTTAATTGCAACATTTTTATAATTTACACAATTCAATCATATTTCATGGGTTTAACAACAACATTTCCACCATTCCCACAATTTAATCAAATTTCAAGGGTTTGACAGCAAGATTTTCATCATTCCCACAATTCAATCGAATTTAATGGGTTTAACAACAACATTTTCATCATTCCTAAACTTTTATCAAATTTCATGGGTTTAACAACAACATTTTCATCATTCACACAAATCAATTAATTTTCATGGGTTTAATAGCACTATTTTCATCATTTACACAATTAAATAAATTTCATGGGTTTATCAATAACATTTTCATCATTCACACAATTCAATCTAATTTCCCGGGTTTAACAAAAAATCTTCATCATTCACACAATTCAATTAAATTTTATTGGTTTAACAACAACATTTTCATCATTCCCACAATTCAATCAAATTCCAGGGGTTTAATAGCAACGTTTTCGTCATTTACTCAATTCAATCAAATTTTATGGTTTTAAGAGTAACAATTTCATCATTCCCACAATTCAATCAATTTTCATGGGTTTAACTATAATATTTTCATCATTCCCACAATTCAATCAAATTTCATTGGTTTAACAACAACGTTTTCATCATTCCCACAATTCAATCAAATTCCATGGGTTTAAGAGCAGCGTTTTCATCATTCACTCAATTCAATCAAATTTTAATGGTTTTAAGAGCAACAATTTCATCATTCCCACAATTCAATCAATTTTCACGGGTTTAACAGTAACATTTTCATCATTCCCACAATTCAATCAAATTTCATTGGTTTAACAACAACGTTTTCATCATTCCTACAATTCAATCAAATTCCATGGGTTTAATAGCAGCATTTTCATCATTCACTCAATTCAATCAAATTTTAATGGTTTTAAGAGCAACAATTTCATCATTCCCACAATTCAATCAATTTTCACGGGTTTAACAGTAAATTTTCATCATTCCCACAATTCAATCAAATTTCTTGAGTTTAACAACAACATTTTCATCATTCATACAATTCAATCAAATTTCATGGGTTTAACAACAAAATCTTCATCATTCACACAATTCAATCAAATTTTATGGGTTTAACATCAACATTTTCATCATTCCCACAATTCAATCAAATTGCATGGGTTTATCAACAACATTTTCTTCATTTACACAATTAAATAAATTTTATGGGTTTAACAACTATATTTTCATCATTCCCACAATTCAATCAAATTTCCTGGGTTTAACAACAACATTTTCATCAATCCCACAATTTTATCAAATTCCATGAGTTTAACAGCAACATATTCATTATTTACACAATGCAATCAAATTTCATGGTTTTAATAGCAACATTTTCATCATTCCCACAATTCAATCAAATTCCATGGGTTTAACAACAACAATTTCATCATGCACACAATTTAATCAATTTTCATGACTTTAACAACAACGTTTTCATCATTTTCACAATTCAATCAAATTTCATGGGTTTAACAGTAACATTTTCATCATTGACACAATTCAATCAAATTGCATTGGTTTAATAGCAACATTTTTATAATTTACACAATTCAATCATATTTCATAGGTTTAACAACAACATTTCCACCATTCCCACAATTTAATCAAATTTCAAAGGTTTAACAGCAAGATATTCATCATTCCCACAATTCAATCGAATTTAATGGGTTTAACAACAACATTTTCATCATTCATAAAATTTTATCAAATTTCAGGGGTTTAACAACAACATTTTCATCATTCACACAAATCAATCAATTTTCATGGGTTTAATAGCACTATTTTCATCATTTACACAATTGAATAAATTTCATGGGTTTATCAATAACATTTTCATCATTCACAAAATTCAATCTTATTTCATGGGTTTAACAAAAAAGTCTTCATCATTCACACAATTCAATTGAATTTTATTGGTTTAACAATAACATTTTCATCATTCCCACAATTCATTCAAATTCCATGGGTTTAATAGCAACGTTTTCGTCATTTACTCAATTCAATCAAATTTTATGGTTTTAAGAACAACAATTTCATCATTCCCACAATTCAATCAATTTTCATGGGTTTAACTATAACATTTTCATCATTCCCATTTTTCAATCAACTTTAATTGGTTTAACACCAACTTTTTCATCATTCCCACAATTCAATCAAATATCATGGGTTTAAGAGCAGCGTTTTCATCATTCACTCAATTCAATCAAATTTAATGGTTTTAAGAGCAACAATTTCATCATTCCCACAATTCAATCAATTTTCACGGGTTTAACAGTAACATTTTCATCATTCCCACAATTCAATCAAATTTCATTGGTTTAACAACAACATTTTCATCGTTCATACAATTCAATCAAATTTCATTGGGTTTAACAACAAAATCTTCATCATTCATACAATTCAATCAAATTTCATGGGTTTTACAGCAACATTTTCATCATTGACACAATTCAATCAAATTGCTTGGGTTTAATTGCAACATTTTTATAATTTACACAATTCAATCATATTTCATGGGTTTAACAACAACATTTCCACCATTCCCACAATTTAATCAAATTTCAAGGGTTTGACAGCAAGATTTTCATCATTCCCACAATTCAATCGAATTTAATGGGTTTAACAACAACATTTTCATCATTCCTAAACTTTTATCAAATTTCATGGGTTTAACAACAACATTTTCATCATTCACACAAATCAATTAATTTTCATGGGTTTAATAGCACTATTTTCATCATTTACACAATTAAATAAATTTCATGGGTTTATCAATAACATTTTCATCATTCACACAATTCAATCTAATTTCCCGGGTTTAACAAAAAAATCTTCATCATTCACACAATTCAATTAAATTTTATTGGTTTAACAACAACATTTTCATCATTCCCACAATTCAATCAAATTCCAGGGGTTTAATAGCAACGTTTTCGTCATTTACTCAATTCAATCAAATTTTATGGTTTTAAGAGTAACAATTTCATCATTCCCACAATTCAATCAATTTTCATGGGTTTAACTATAATATTTTCATCATTCCCACAATTCAATCAAATTTCATTGGTTTAACAACAACGTTTTCATCATTCCCACAATTCAATCAAATTCCATGGGTTTAAGAGCAGCGTTTTCATCATTCACTCAATTCAATCAAATTTTAATGGTTTTAAGAGCAACAATTTCATCATTCCCACAATTCAATCAATTTTCACGGGTTTAACAGTAACATTTTCATCATTCCCACAATTCAATCAAATTTCATTGGTTTAACAACAACGTTTTCATCATTCCTACAATTCAATCAAATTCCATGGGTTTAATAGCAGCATTTTCATCATTCACTCAATTCAATCAAATTTTAATGGTTTTAAGAGCAACAATTTCATCATTCCCACAATTCAATCAATTTTCACGGGTTTAACAGTAAAATTTTCATCATTCCCACAATTCAATCAAATTTCTTGAGTTTAACAACAACATTTTCATCATTCATACAATTCAATCAAATTTCATGGGTTTAACAACAAAATCTTCATCATTCACACAATTCAATCAAATTTTATGGGTTTAACATCAACATTTTCATCATTCCCACAATTCAATCAAATTGCATGGGTTTATCAACAACATTTTCTTCATTTACACAATTAAATAAATTTTATGGGTTTAACAACTATATTTTCATCATTCCCACAATTCAATCAAATTTCCTGGGTTTAACAACAACATTTTCATCAATCCCACAATTTTATCAAATTCCATGAGTTTAACAGCAACATATTCATTATTTACACAATGCAATCAAATTTCATGGTTTTAATAGCAACATTTTCATCATTCCCACAATTCAATCAAATTCCATGGGTTTAACAACAACAATTTCATCATGCACACAATTTAATCAATTTTCATGACTTTAACAACAACGTTTTCATCATTTTCACAATTCAATCAAATTTCATGGGTTTAACAGTAACATTTTCATCATTGACACAATTCAATCAAATTGCATTGGTTTAATAGCAACATTTTTATAATTTACACAATTCAATCATATTTCATAGGTTTAACAACAACATTTCCACCATTCCCACAATTTAATCAAATTTCAAAGGTTTAACAGCAAGATATTCATCATTCCCACAATTCAATCGAATTTAATGGGTTTAACAACAACATTTTCATCATTCATAAAATTTTATCAAATTTCAGGGGTTTAACAACAACATTTTCATCATTCACACAAATCAATCAATTTTCATGGGTTTAATAGCACTATTTTCATCATTTACACAATTGAATAAATTTCATGGGTTTATCAATAACATTTTCATCATTCACAAAATTCAATCTTATTTCATGGGTTTAACAAAAAAGTCTTCATCATTCACACAATTCAATTGAATTTTATTGGTTTAACAATAACATTTTCATCATTCCCACAATTCATTCAAATTCCATGGGTTTAATAGCAACGTTTTCGTCATTTACTCAATTCAATCAAATTTTATGGTTTTAAGAACAACAATTTCATCATTCCCACAATTCAATCAATTTTCATGGGTTTAACTATAACATTTTCATCATTCCCATTTTTCAATCAACTTTAATTGGTTTAACACCAACTTTTTCATCATTCCCACAATTCAATCAAATATCATGGGTTTAAGAGCAGCGTTTTCATCATTCACTCAATTCAATCAAATTTTAATGGTTTTAAGAGCAACAATTTCATCATTCCCACAATTCAATCAATTTTCACGGGTTTAACAGTAACATTTTCATCATTCCCACAATTCAATCAAATTTCATTGGTTTAACAACAACATTTTCATCGTTCATACAATTCAATCAAATTTCATTGGGTTTAACAACAAAATCTTCATCATTCATACAATTCAATCAAATTTCATGGGTTTTACAGCAACATTTTCATCATTGACACAATTCAATCAAATTGCTTGGGTTTAATTGCAACATTTTTATAATTTACACAATTCAATCATATTTCATGGGTTTAACAACAACATTTCCACCATTCCCACAATTTAATCAAATTTCAAGGGTTTGACAGCAAGATTTTCATCATTCCCACAATTCAATCGAATTTAATGGGTTTAACAACAACATTTTCATCATTCCTAAACTTTTATCAAATTTCATGGGTTTAACAACAACATTTTCATCATTCACACAAATCAATTAATTTTCATGGGTTTAATAGCACTATTTTCATCATTTACACAATTAAATAAATTTCATGGGTTTATCAATAACATTTTCATCATTCACACAATTCAATCTAATTTCCCGGGTTTAACAAAAAAATCTTCATCATTCACACAATTCAATTAAATTTTATTGGTTTAACAACAACATTTTCATCATTCCCACAATTCAATCAAATTCCAGGGGTTTAATAGCAACGTTTTCGTCATTTACTCAATTCAATCAAATTTTATGGTTTTAAGAGTAACAATTTCATCATTCCCACAATTCAATCAATTTTCATGGGTTTAACTATAATATTTTCATCATTCCCACAATTCAATCAAATTTCATTGGTTTAACAACAACGTTTTCATCATTCCCACAATTCAATCAAATTCCATGGGTTTAAGAGCAGCGTTTTCATCATTCACTCAATTCAATCAAATTTTAATGGTTTTAAGAGCAACAATTTCATCATTCCCACAATTCAATCAATTTTCACGGGTTTAACAGTAACATTTTCATCATTCCCACAATTCAATCAAATTTCATTGGTTTAACAACAACGTTTTCATCATTCCTACAATTCAATCAAATTCCATGGGTTTAATAGCAGCATTTTCATCATTCACTCAATTCAATCAAATTTTAATGGTTTTAAGAGCAACAATTTCATCATTCCCACAATTCAATCAATTTTCACGGGTTTAACAGTAAATTTTCATCATTCCCACAATTCAATCAAATTTCTTGAGTTTAACAACAACATTTTCATCATTCATACAATTCAATCAAATTTCATGGGTTTAACAACAAAATCTTCATCATTCACACAATTCAATCAAATTTTATGGGTTTAACATCAACATTTTCATCATTCCCACAATTCAATCAAATTGCATGGGTTTATCAACAACATTTTCTTCATTTACACAATTAAATAAATTTTATGGGTTTAACAACTATATTTTCATCATTCCCACAATTCAATCAAATTTCCTGGGTTTAACAACAACATTTTCATCAATCCCACAATTTTATCAAATTCCATGAGTTTAACAGCAACATATTCATTATTTACACAATGCAATCAAATTTCATGGTTTTAATAGCAACATTTTCATCATTCCCACAATTCAATCAAATTCCATGGGTTTAACAACAACAATTTCATCATGCACACAATTTAATCAATTTTCATGACTTTAACAACAACGTTTTCATCATTTTCACAATTCAATCAAATTTCATGGGTTTAACAGTAACATTTTCATCATTGACACAATTCAATCAAATTGCATTGGTTTAATAGCAACATTTTTATAATTTACACAATTCAATCATATTTCATAGGTTTAACAACAACATTTCCACCATTCCCACAATTTAATCAAATTTCAAAGGTTTAACAGCAAGATATTCATCATTCCCACAATTCAATCGAATTTAATGGGTTTAACAACAACATTTTCATCATTCATAAAATTTTATCAAATTTCAGGGGTTTAACAACAACATTTTCATCATTCACACAAATCAATCAATTTTCATGGGTTTAATAGCACTATTTTCATCATTTACACAATTGAATAAATTTCATGGGTTTATCAATAACATTTTCATCATTCACAAAATTCAATCTTATTTCATGGGTTTAACAAAAAAGTCTTCATCATTCACACAATTCAATTGAATTTTATTGGTTTAACAATAACATTTTCATCATTCCCACAATTCATTCAAATTCCATGGGTTTAATAGCAACGTTTTCGTCATTTACTCAATTCAATCAAATTTTATGGTTTTAAGAACAACAATTTCATCATTCCCACAATTCAATCAATTTTCATGGGTTTAACTATAACATTTTCATCATTCCCATTTTTCAATCAACTTTAATTGGTTTAACACCAACTTTTTCATCATTCCCACAATTCAATCAAATATCATGGGTTTAAGAGCAGCGTTTTCATCATTCACTCAATTCAATCAAATTTAATGGTTTTAAGAGCAACAATTTCATCATTCCCACAATTCAATCAATTTTCACGGGTTTAACAGTAACATTTTCATCATTCCCACAATTCAATCAAATTTCATTGGTTTAACAACAACATTTTCATCGTTCATACAATTCAATCAAATTTCATTGGGTTTAACAACAAAATCTTCATCATTCATACAATTCAATCAAATTTCATGGGTTTTACAGCAACATTTTCATCATTGACACAATTCAATCAAATTGCTTGGGTTTAATTGCAACATTTTTATAATTTACACAATTCAATCATATTTCATGGGTTTAACAACAACATTTCCACCATTCCCACAATTTAATCAAATTTCAAGGGTTTGACAGCAAGATTTTCATCATTCCCACAATTCAATCGAATTTAATGGGTTTAACAACAACATTTTCATCATTCCTAAACTTTTATCAAATTTCATGGGTTTAACAACAACATTTTCATCATTCACACAAATCAATTAATTTTCATGGGTTTAATAGCACTATTTTCATCATTTACACAATTAAATAAATTTCATGGGTTTATCAATAACATTTTCATCATTCACACAATTCAATCTAATTTCCCGGGTTTAACAAAAAAATCTTCATCATTCACACAATTCAATTAAATTTTATTGGTTTAACAACAACATTTTCATCATTCCCACAATTCAATCAAATTCCAGGGGTTTAATAGCAACGTTTTCGTCATTTACTCAATTCAATCAAATTTTATGGTTTTAAGAGTAACAATTTCATCATTCCCACAATTCAATCAATTTTCATGGGTTTAACTATAATATTTTCATCATTCCCACAATTCAATCAAATTTCATTGGTTTAACAACAACGTTTTCATCATTCCCACAATTCAATCAAATTCCATGGGTTTAAGAGCAGCGTTTTCATCATTCACTCAATTCAATCAAATTTTAATGGTTTTAAGAGCAACAATTTCATCATTCCCACAATTCAATCAATTTTCACGGGTTTAACAGTAACATTTTCATCATTCCCACAATTCAATCAAATTTCATTGGTTTAACAACAACGTTTTCATCATTCCTACAATTCAATCAAATTCCATGGGTTTAATAGCAGCATTTTCATCATTCACTCAATTCAATCAAATTTTAATGGTTTTAAGAGCAACAATTTCATCATTCCCACAATTCAATCAATTTTCACGGGTTTAACAGTAACATTTTCATCATTCCCACAATTCAATCAAATTTCTTGAGTTTAACAACAACATTTTCATCATTCATACAATTCAATCAAATTTCATGGGTTTAACAACAAAATCTTCATCATTCACACAATTCAATCAAATTTTATGGGTTTAACATCAACATTTTCATCATTCCCACAATTCAATCAAATTGCATGGGTTTATCAACAACATTTTCTTCATTTACACAATTAAATAAATTTTATGGGTTTAACAACTATATTTTCATCATTCCCACAATTCAATCAAATTTCCTGGGTTTAACAACAACATTTTCATCAATCCCACAATTTTATCAAATTCCATGAGTTTAACAGCAACATATTCATTATTTACACAATGCAATCAAATTTCATGGTTTTAATAGCAACATTTTCATCATTCCCACAATTCAATCAAATTCCATGGGTTTAACAACAACAATTTCATCATGCACACAATTTAATCAATTTTCATGACTTTAACAACAACGTTTTCATCATTTTCACAATTCAATCAAATTTCATGGGTTTAACAGTAACATCTTCATCATTGACACAATTCAATCAAATTGCATTGGTTTAATAGCAACATTTTTATAATTTACACAATTCAATCATATTTCATAGGTTTAACAACAACATTTCCACCATTCCCACAATTTAATCAAATTTCAAAGGTTTAACAGCAAGATATTCATCATTCCCACAATTCAATCGAATTTAATGGGTTTAACAACAACATTTTCATCATTCATAAAATTTTATCAAATTTCAGGGGTTTAACAACAACATTTTCATCATTCACACAAATCAATCAATTTTCATGGGTTTAATAGCACTATTTTCATCATTTACACAATTGAATAAATTTCATGGGTTTATCAATAACATTTTCATCATTCACAAAATTCAATCTTATTTCATGGGTTTAACAAAAAAGTCTTCATCATTCACACAATTCAATTGAATTTTATTGGTTTAACAATAACATTTTCATCATTCCCACAATTCATTCAAATTCCATGGGTTTAATAGCAACGTTTTCGTCATTTACTCAATTCAATCAAATTTTATGGTTTTAAGAACAACAATTTCATCATTCCCACAATTCAATCAATTTTCATGGGTTTAACTATAACATTTTCATCATTCCCATTTTTCAATCAACTTTAATTGGTTTAACACCAACTTTTTCATCATTCCCACAATTCAATCAAATATCATGGGTTTAAGAGCAGCGTTTTCATCATTCACTCAATTCAATCAAATTTAATGGTTTTAAGAGCAACAATTTCATCATTCCCACAATTCAATCAATTTTCACGGGTTTAACAGTAACATTTTCATCATTCCCACAATTCAATCAAATTTCATTGGTTTAACAACAACATTTTCATCGTTCATACAATTCAATCAAATTTCATTGGGTTTAACAACAAAATCTTCATCATTCATACAATTCAATCAAATTTCATGGGTTTTACAGCAACATTTTCATCATTGACACAATTCAATCAAATTGCTTGGGTTTAATTGCAACATTTTTATAATTTACACAATTCAATCATATTTCATGGGTTTAACAACAACATTTCCACCATTCCCACAATTTAATCAAATTTCAAGGGTTTGACAGCAAGATTTTCATCATTCCCACAATTCAATCGAATTTAATGGGTTTAACAACAACATTTTCATCATTCCTAAACTTTTATCAAATTTCATGGGTTTAACAACAACATTTTCATCATTCACACAAATCAATTAATTTTCATGGGTTTAATAGCACTATTTTCATCATTTACACAATTAAATAAATTTCATGGGTTTATCAATAACATTTTCATCATTCACACAATTCAATCTAATTTCCCGGGTTTAACAAAAAAATCTTCATCATTCACACAATTCAATTAAATTTTATTGGTTTAACAACAACATTTTCATCATTCCCACAATTCAATCAAATTCCAGGGGTTTAATAGCAACGTTTTCGTCATTTACTCAATTCAATCAAATTTTATGGTTTTAAGAGTAACAATTTCATCATTCCCACAATTCAATCAATTTTCATGGGTTTAACTATAATATTTTCATCATTCCCACAATTCAATCAAATTTCATTGGTTTAACAACAACGTTTTCATCATTCCCACAATTCAATCAAATTCCATGGGTTTAAGAGCAGCGTTTTCATCATTCACTCAATTCAATCAAATTTTAATGGTTTTAAGAGCAACAATTTCATCATTCCCACAATTCAATCAATTTTCACGGGTTTAACAGTAACATTTTCATCATTCCCACAATTCAATCAAATTTCATTGGTTTAACAACAACGTTTTCATCATTCCTACAATTCAATCAAATTCCATGGGTTTAATAGCAGCATTTTCATCATTCACTCAATTCAATCAAATTTTAATGGTTTTAAGAGCAACAATTTCATCATTCCCACAATTCAATCAATTTTCACGGGTTTAACAGTAAAATTTTCATCATTCCCACAATTCAATCAAATTTCTTGAGTTTAACAACAACATTTTCATCATTCATACAATTCAATCAAATTTCATGGGTTTAACAACAAAATCTTCATCATTCACACAATTCAATCAAATTTTATGGGTTTAACATCAACATTTTCATCATTCCCACAATTCAATCAAATTGCATGGGTTTATCAACAACATTTTCTTCATTTACACAATTAAATAAATTTTATGGGTTTAACAACTATATTTTCATCATTCCCACAATTCAATCAAATTTCCTGGGTTTAACAACAACATTTTCATCAATCCCACAATTTTATCAAATTCCATGAGTTTAACAGCAACATATTCATTATTTACACAATGCAATCAAATTTCATGGTTTTAATAGCAACATTTTCATCATTCCCACAATTCAATCAAATTCCATGGGTTTAACAACAACAATTTCATCATGCACACAATTTAATCAATTTTCATGACTTTAACAACAACGTTTTCATCATTTTCACAATTCAATCAAATTTCATGGGTTTAACAGTAACATCTTCATCATTGACACAATTCAATCAAATTGCATTGGTTTAATAGCAACATTTTTATAATTTACACAATTCAATCATATTTCATAGGTTTAACAACAACATTTCCACCATTCCCACAATTTAATCAAATTTCAAAGGTTTAACAGCAAGATATTCATCATTCCCACAATTCAATCGAATTTAATGGGTTTAACAACAACATTTTCATCATTCATAAAATTTTATCAAATTTCAGGGGTTTAACAACAACATTTTCATCATTCACACAAATCAATCAATTTTCATGGGTTTAATAGCACTATTTTCATCATTTACACAATTGAATAAATTTCATGGGTTTATCAATAACATTTTCATCATTCACAAAATTCAATCTTATTTCATGGGTTTAACAAAAAAGTCTTCATCATTCACACAATTCAATTGAATTTTATTGGTTTAACAATAACATTTTCATCATTCCCACAATTCATTCAAATTCCATGGGTTTAATAGCAACGTTTTCGTCATTTACTCAATTCAATCAAATTTTATGGTTTTAAGAACAACAATTTCATCATTCCCACAATTCAATCAATTTTCATGGGTTTAACTATAACATTTTCATCATTCCCATTTTTCAATCAACTTTAATTGGTTTAACACCAACTTTTTCATCATTCCCACAATTCAATCAAATATCATGGGTTTAAGAGCAGCGTTTTCATCATTCACTCAATTCAATCAAATTTAATGGTTTTAAGAGCAACAATTTCATCATTCCCACAATTCAATCAATTTTCACGGGTTTAACAGTAACATTTTCATCATTCCCACAATTCAATCAAATTTCATTGGTTTAACAACAACATTTTCATCGTTCATACAATTCAATCAAATTTCATTGGGTTTAACAACAAAATCTTCATCATTCATACAATTCAATCAAATTTCATGGGTTTTACAGCAACATTTTCATCATTGACACAATTCAATCAAATTGCTTGGGTTTAATTGCAACATTTTTATAATTTACACAATTCAATCATATTTCATGGGTTTAACAACAACATTTCCACCATTCCCACAATTTAATCAAATTTCAAGGGTTTGACAGCAAGATTTTCATCATTCCCACAATTCAATCGAATTTAATGGGTTTAACAACAACATTTTCATCATTCCTAAACTTTTATCAAATTTCATGGGTTTAACAACAACATTTTCATCATTCACACAAATCAATTAATTTTCATGGGTTTAATAGCACTATTTTCATCATTTACACAATTAAATAAATTTCATGGGTTTATCAATAACATTTTCATCATTCACACAATTCAATCTAATTTCCCGGGTTTAACAAAAAAATCTTCATCATTCACACAATTCAATTAAATTTTATTGGTTTAACAACAACATTTTCATCATTCCCACAATTCAATCAAATTCCAGGGGTTTAATAGCAACGTTTTCGTCATTTACTCAATTCAATCAAATTTTATGGTTTTAAGAGTAACAATTTCATCATTCCCACAATTCAATCAATTTTCATGGGTTTAACTATAATATTTTCATCATTCCCACAATTCAATCAAATTTCATTGGTTTAACAACAACGTTTTCATCATTCCCACAATTCAATCAAATTCCATGGGTTTAAGAGCAGCGTTTTCATCATTCACTCAATTCAATCAAATTTCTTGAGTTTAACAACAACATTTTCATCATTCATACAATTCAATCAAATTTCATGGGTTTAACAACAAAATCTTCATCATTCACACAATTCAATCAAATTTTATGGGTTTAACATCAACATTTTCATCATTCCCACAATTCAATCAAATTGCATGGGTTTATCAACAACATTTTCTTCATTTACACAATTAAATAAATTTTATGGGTTTAACAACTATATTTTCATCATTCCCACAATTCAATCAAATTTCCTGGGTTTAACAACAACATTTTCATCAATCCCACAATTTTATCAAATTCCATGAGTTTAACAGCAACATATTCATTATTTACACAATGCAATCAAATTTCATGGTTTTAATAGCAACATTTTCATCATTCCCACAATTCAATCAAATTCCATGGGTTTAACAACAACAATTTCATCATGCACACAATTTAATCAATTTTCATGACTTTAACAACAACGTTTTCATCATTTTCACAATTCAATCAAATTTCATGGGTTTAACAGTAACATTTCATCATTGACACAATTCAATCAAATTGCATTGGTTTAATAGCAACATTTTTATAATTTACACAATTCAATCATATTTCATAGGTTTAACAACAACATTTCCACCATTCCCACAATTTAATCAAATTTCAAAGGTTTAACAGCAAGATATTCATCATTCCCACAATTCAATCGAATTTAATGGGTTTAACAACAACATTTTCATCATTCATAAAATTTTATCAAATTTCAGGGGTTTAACAACAACATTTTCATCATTCACACAAATCAATCAATTTTCATGGGTTTAATAGCACTATTTTCATCATTTACACAATTGAATAAATTTCATGGGTTTATCAATAACATTTTCATCATTCACAAAATTCAATCTTATTTCATGGGTTTAACAAAAAAGTCTTCATCATTCACACAATTCAATTGAATTTTATTGGTTTAACAATAACATTTTCATCATTCCCACAATTCATTCAAATTCCATGGGTTTAATAGCAACGTTTTCGTCATTTACTCAATTCAATCAAATTTTATGGTTTTAAGAACAACAATTTCATCATTCCCACAATTCAATCAATTTTCATGGGTTTAACTATAACATTTTCATCATTCCCATTTTTCAATCAACTTTAATTGGTTTAACACCAACTTTTTCATCATTCCCACAATTCAATCAAATATCATGGGTTTAATAGCAGCGTTTTCATCATTCACTCAATTCAATCAAATTTAATGGTTTTAAGAGCAACAATTTCATCATTCCCACAATTCAATCAATTTTCACGGGTTTAACAGTAACATTTTCATCATTCCCACAATTCAATCAAATTTCATTGGTTTAACAACAACATTTTCATCGTTCATACAATTCAATCAAATTTCATTGGGTTTAACAACAAAATCTTCATCATTCATACAATTCAATCAAATTTCATGGGTTTTACAGCAACATTTTCATCATTGACACAATTCAATCAAATTGCTTGGGTTTAATTGCAACATTTTTATAATTTACACAATTCAATCATATTTCATGGGTTTAACAACAACATTTCCACCATTCCCACAATTTAATCAAATTTCAAGGGTTTGACAGCAAGATTTTCATCATTCCCACAATTCAATCGAATTTAATGGGTTTAACAACAACATTTTCATCATTCCTAAACTTTTATCAAATTTCATGGGTTTAACAACAACATTTTCATCATTCACACAAATCAATTAATTTTCATGGGTTTAATAGCACTATTTTCATCATTTACACAATTAAATAAATTTCATGGGTTTATCAATAACATTTTCATCATTCACACAATTCAATCTAATTTCCCGGGTTTAACAAAAAAATCTTCATCATTCACACAATTCAATTAAATTTTATTGGTTTAACAACAACATTTTCATCATTCCCACAATTCAATCAAATTCCAGGGGTTTAATAGCAACGTTTTCGTCATTTACTCAATTCAATCAAATTTTATGGTTTTAAGAGTAACAATTTCATCATTCCCACAATTCAATCAATTTTCATGGGTTTAACTATAATATTTTCATCATTCCCACAATTCAATCAAATTTCATTGGTTTAACAACAACGTTTTCATCATTCCCACAATTCAATCAAATTCCATGGGTTTAAGAGCAGCGTTTTCATCATTCACTCAATTCAATCAAATTTTAATGGTTTTAAGAGCAACAATTTCATCATTCCCACAATTCAATCAATTTTCACGGGTTTAACAGTAACATTTTCATCATTCCCACAATTCAATCAAATTTCATTGGTTTAACAACAACGTTTTCATCATTCCTACAATTCAATCAAATTCCATGGGTTTAATAGCAGCATTTTCATCATTCACTCAATTCAATCAAATTTTAATGGTTTTAAGAGCAACAATTTCATCATTCCCACAATTCAATCAATTTTCACGGGTTTAACAGTAACATTTTCATCATTCCCACAATTCAATCAAATTTCTTGAGTTTAACAACAACATTTTCATCATTCATACAATTCAATCAAATTTCATGGGTTTAACAACAAAATCTTCATCATTCACACAATTCAATCAAATTTTATGGGTTTAACATCAACATTTTCATCATTCCCACAATTCAATCAAATTGCATGGGTTTATCAACAACATTTTCTTCATTTACACAATTAAATAAATTTTATGGGTTTAACAACTATATTTTCATCATTCCCACAATTCAATCAAATTTCCTGGGTTTAACAACAACATTTTCATCAATCCCACAATTTTATCAAATTCCATGAGTTTAACAGCAACATATTCATTATTTACACAATGCAATCAAATTTCATGGTTTTAATAGCAACATTTTCATCATTCCCACAATTCAATCAAATTCCATGGGTTTAACAACAACAATTTCATCATGCACACAATTTAATCAATTTTCATGACTTTAACAACAACGTTTTCATCATTTTCACAATTCAATCAAATTTCATGGGTTTAACAGTAACATCTTCATCATTGACACAATTCAATCAAATTGCATTGGTTTAATAGCAACATTTTTATAATTTACACAATTCAATCATATTTCATAGGTTTAACAACAACATTTCCACCATTCCCACAATTTAATCAAATTTCAAAGGTTTAACAGCAAGATATTCATCATTCCCACAATTCAATCGAATTTAATGGGTTTAACAACAACATTTTCATCATTCATAAAATTTTATCAAATTTCAGGGGTTTAACAACAACATTTTCATCATTCACACAAATCAATCAATTTTCATGGGTTTAATAGCACTATTTTCATCATTTACACAATTGAATAAATTTCATGGGTTTATCAATAACATTTTCATCATTCACAAAATTCAATCTTATTTCATGGGTTTAACAAAAAAGTCTTCATCATTCACACAATTCAATTGAATTTTATTGGTTTAACAATAACATTTTCATCATTCCCACAATTCATTCAAATTCCATGGGTTTAATAGCAACGTTTTCGTCATTTACTCAATTCAATCAAATTTTATGGTTTTAAGAACAACAATTTCATCATTCCCACAATTCAATCAATTTTCATGGGTTTAACTATAACATTTTCATCATTCCCATTTTTCAATCAACTTTAATTGGTTTAACACCAACTTTTTCATCATTCCCACAATTCAATCAAATATCATGGGTTTAATAGCAGCGTTTTCATCATTCACTCAATTCAATCAAATTTAATGGTTTTAAGAGCAACAATTTCATCATTCCCACAATTCAATCAATTTTCACGGGTTTAACAGTAACATTTTCATCATTCCCACAATTCAATCAAATTTCATTGGTTTAACAACAACATTTTCATCGTTCATACAATTCAATCAAATTTCATTGGGTTTAACAACAAAATCTTCATCATTCATACAATTCAATCAAATTTCATGGGTTTTACAGCAACATTTTCATCATTGACACAATTCAATCAAATTGCTTGGGTTTAATTGCAACATTTTTATAATTTACACAATTCAATCATATTTCATGGGTTTAACAACAACATTTCCACCATTCCCACAATTTAATCAAATTTCAAGGGTTTGACAGCAAGATTTTCATCATTCCCACAATTCAATCGAATTTAATGGGTTTAACAACAACATTTTCATCATTCCTAAACTTTTATCAAATTTCATGGGTTTAACAACAACATTTTCATCATTCACACAAATCAATTAATTTTCATGGGTTTAATAGCACTATTTTCATCATTTACACAATTAAATAAATTTCATGGGTTTATCAATAACATTTTCATCATTCACACAATTCAATCTAATTTCCCGGGTTTAACAAAAAAATCTTCATCATTCACACAATTCAATTAAATTTTATTGGTTTAACAACAACATTTTCATCATTCCCACAATTCAATCAAATTCCAGGGGTTTAATAGCAACGTTTTCGTCATTTACTCAATTCAATCAAATTTTATGGTTTTAAGAGTAACAATTTCATCATTCCCACAATTCAATCAATTTTCATGGGTTTAACTATAATATTTTCATCATTCCCACAATTCAATCAAATTTCATTGGTTTAACAACAACGTTTTCATCATTCCCACAATTCAATCAAATTCCATGGGTTTAAGAGCAGCGTTTTCATCATTCACTCAATTCAATCAAATTTTAATGGTTTTAAGAGCAACAATTTCATCATTCCCACAATTCAATCAATTTTCACGGGTTTAACAGTAACATTTTCATCATTCCCACAATTCAATCAAATTTCATTGGTTTAACAACAACGTTTTCATCATTCCTACAATTCAATCAAATTCCATGGGTTTAATAGCAGCATTTTCATCATTCACTCAATTCAATCAAATTTTAATGGTTTTAAGAGCAACAATTTCATCATTCCCACAATTCAATCAATTTTCACGGGTTTAACAGTAACATTTTCATCATTCCCACAATTCAATCAAATTTCTTGAGTTTAACAACAACATTTTCATCATTCATACAATTCAATCAAATTTCATGGGTTTAACAACAAAATCTTCATCATTCACACAATTCAATCAAATTTTATGGGTTTAACATCAACATTTTCATCATTCCCACAATTCAATCAAATTGCATGGGTTTATCAACAACATTTTCTTCATTTACACAATTAAATAAATTTTATGGGTTTAACAACTATATTTTCATCATTCCCACAATTCAATCAAATTTCCTGGGTTTAACAACAACATTTTCATCAATCCCACAATTTTATCAAATTCCATGAGTTTAACAGCAACATATTCATTATTTACACAATGCAATCAAATTTCATGGTTTTAATAGCAACATTTTCATCATTCCCACAATTCAATCAAATTCCATGGGTTTAACAACAACAATTTCATCATGCACACAATTTAATCAATTTTCATGACTTTAACAACAACGTTTTCATCATTTTCACAATTCAATCAAATTTCATGGGTTTAACAGTAACATTTCATCATTGACACAATTCAATCAAATTGCATTGGTTTAATAGCAACATTTTTATAATTTACACAATTCAATCATATTTCATAGGTTTAACAACAACATTTCCACCATTCCCACAATTTAATCAAATTTCAAAGGTTTAACAGCAAGATATTCATCATTCCCACAATTCAATCGAATTTAATGGGTTTAACAACAACATTTTCATCATTCATAAAATTTTATCAAATTTCAGGGGTTTAACAACAACATTTTCATCATTCACACAAATCAATCAATTTTCATGGGTTTAATAGCACTATTTTCATCATTTACACAATTGAATAAATTTCATGGGTTTATCAATAACATTTTCATCATTCACAAAATTCAATCTTATTTCATGGGTTTAACAAAAAAGTCTTCATCATTCACACAATTCAATTGAATTTTATTGGTTTAACAATAACATTTTCATCATTCCCACAATTCATTCAAATTCCATGGGTTTAATAGCAACGTTTTCGTCATTTACTCAATTCAATCAAATTTTATGGTTTTAAGAACAACAATTTCATCATTCCCACAATTCAATCAATTTTCATGGGTTTAACTATAACATTTTCATCATTCCCATTTTTCAATCAACTTTAATTGGTTTAACACCAACTTTTTCATCATTCCCACAATTCAATCAAATATCATGGGTTTAATAGCAGCGTTTTCATCATTCACTCAATTCAATCAAATTTAATGGTTTTAAGAGCAACAATTTCATCATTCCCACAATTCAATCAATTTTCACGGGTTTAACAGTAACATTTTCATCATTCCCACAATTCAATCAAATTTCATTGGTTTAACAACAACATTTTCATCGTTCATACAATTCAATCAAATTTCATTGGGTTTAACAACAAAATCTTCATCATTCATACAATTCAATCAAATTTCATGGGTTTTACAGCAACATTTTCATCATTGACACAATTCAATCAAATTGCTTGGGTTTAATTGCAACATTTTTATAATTTACACAATTCAATCATATTTCATGGGTTTAACAACAACATTTCCACCATTCCCACAATTTAATCAAATTTCAAGGGTTTGACAGCAAGATTTTCATCATTCCCACAATTCAATCGAATTTAATGGGTTTAACAACAACATTTTCATCATTCCTAAACTTTTATCAAATTTCATGGGTTTAACAACAACATTTTCATCATTCACACAAATCAATTAATTTTCATGGGTTTAATAGCACTATTTTCATCATTTACACAATTAAATAAATTTCATGGGTTTATCAATAACATTTTCATCATTCACACAATTCAATCTAATTTCCCGGGTTTAACAAAAAAATCTTCATCATTCACACAATTCAATTAAATTTTATTGGTTTAACAACAACATTTTCATCATTCCCACAATTCAATCAAATTCCAGGGGTTTAATAGCAACGTTTTCGTCATTTACTCAATTCAATCAAATTTTATGGTTTTAAGAGTAACAATTTCATCATTCCCACAATTCAATCAATTTTCATGGGTTTAACTATAATATTTTCATCATTCCCACAATTCAATCAAATTTCATTGGTTTAACAACAACGTTTTCATCATTCCCACAATTCAATCAAATTCCATGGGTTTAAGAGCAGCGTTTTCATCATTCACTCAATTCAATCAAATTTTAATGGTTTTAAGAGCAACAATTTCATCATTCCCACAATTCAATCAATTTTCACGGGTTTAACAGTAACATTTTCATCATTCCCACAATTCAATCAAATTTCATTGGTTTAACAACAACGTTTTCATCATTCCTACAATTCAATCAAATTCCATGGGTTTAATAGCAGCATTTTCATCATTCACTCAATTCAATCAAATTTTAATGGTTTTAAGAGCAACAATTTCATCATTCCCACAATTCAATCAATTTTCACGGGTTTAACAGTAACATTTTCATCATTCCCACAATTCAATCAAATTTCTTGAGTTTAACAACAACATTTTCATCATTCATACAATTCAATCAAATTTCATGGGTTTAACAACAAAATCTTCATCATTCACACAATTCAATCAAATTTTATGGGTTTAACATCAACATTTTCATCATTCCCACAATTCAATCAAATTGCATGGGTTTATCAACAACATTTTCTTCATTTACACAATTAAATAAATTTTATGGGTTTAACAACTATATTTTCATCATTCCCACAATTCAATCAAATTTCCTGGGTTTAACAACAACATTTTCATCAATCCCACAATTTTATCAAATTCCATGAGTTTAACAGCAACATATTCATTATTTACACAATGCAATCAAATTTCATGGTTTTAATAGCAACATTTTCATCATTCCCACAATTCAATCAAATTCCATGGGTTTAACAACAACAATTTCATCATGCACACAATTTAATCAATTTTCATGACTTTAACAACAACGTTTTCATCATTTTCACAATTCAATCAAATTTCATGGGTTTAACAGTAACATCTTCATCATTGACACAATTCAATCAAATTGCATTGGTTTAATAGCAACATTTTTATAATTTACACAATTCAATCATATTTCATAGGTTTAACAACAACATTTCCACCATTCCCACAATTTAATCAAATTTCAAAGGTTTAACAGCAAGATATTCATCATTCCCACAATTCAATCGAATTTAATGGGTTTAACAACAACATTTTCATCATTCATAAAATTTTATCAAATTTCAGGGGTTTAACAACAACATTTTCATCATTCACACAAATCAATCAATTTTCATGGGTTTAATAGCACTATTTTCATCATTTACACAATTGAATAAATTTCATGGGTTTATCAATAACATTTTCATCATTCACAAAATTCAATCTTATTTCATGGGTTTAACAAAAAAGTCTTCATCATTCACACAATTCAATTGAATTTTATTGGTTTAACAATAACATTTTCATCATTCCCACAATTCATTCAAATTCCATGGGTTTAATAGCAACGTTTTCGTCATTTACTCAATTCAATCAAATTTTATGGTTTTAAGAACAACAATTTCATCATTCCCACAATTCAATCAATTTTCATGGGTTTAACTATAACATTTTCATCATTCCCATTTTTCAATCAACTTTAATTGGTTTAACACCAACTTTTTCATCATTCCCACAATTCAATCAAATATCATGGGTTTAATAGCAGCGTTTTCATCATTCACTCAATTCAATCAAATTTAATGGTTTTAAGAGCAACAATTTCATCATTCCCACAATTCAATCAATTTTCACGGGTTTAACAGTAACATTTTCATCATTCCCACAATTCAATCAAATTTCATTGGTTTAACAACAACATTTTCATCGTTCATACAATTCAATCAAATTTCATTGGGTTTAACAACAAAATCTTCATCATTCATACAATTCAATCAAATTTCATGGGTTTTACAGCAACATTTTCATCATTGACACAATTCAATCAAATTGCTTGGGTTTAATTGCAACATTTTTATAATTTACACAATTCAATCATATTTCATGGGTTTAACAACAACATTTCCACCATTCCCACAATTTAATCAAATTTCAAGGGTTTGACAGCAAGATTTTCATCATTCCCACAATTCAATCGAATTTAATGGGTTTAACAACAACATTTTCATCATTCCTAAACTTTTATCAAATTTCATGGGTTTAACAACAACATTTTCATCATTCACACAAATCAATTAATTTTCATGGGTTTAATAGCACTATTTTCATCATTTACACAATTAAATAAATTTCATGGGTTTATCAATAACATTTTCATCATTCACACAATTCAATCTAATTTCCCGGGTTTAACAAAAAAATCTTCATCATTCACACAATTCAATTAAATTTTATTGGTTTAACAACAACATTTTCATCATTCCCACAATTCAATCAAATTCCAGGGGTTTAATAGCAACGTTTTCGTCATTTACTCAATTCAATCAAATTTTATGGTTTTAAGAGTAACAATTTCATCATTCCCACAATTCAATCAATTTTCATGGGTTTAACTATAATATTTTCATCATTCCCACAATTCAATCAAATTTCATTGGTTTAACAACAACGTTTTCATCATTCCCACAATTCAATCAAATTCCATGGGTTTAAGAGCAGCGTTTTCATCATTCACTCAATTCAATCAAATTTTAATGGTTTTAAGAGCAACAATTTCATCATTCCCACAATTCAATCAATTTTCACGGGTTTAACAGTAACATTTTCATCATTCCCACAATTCAATCAAATTTCATTGGTTTAACAACAACGTTTTCATCATTCCTACAATTCAATCAAATTCCATGGGTTTAATAGCAGCATTTTCATCATTCACTCAATTCAATCAAATTTTAATGGTTTTAAGAGCAACAATTTCATCATTCCCACAATTCAATCAATTTTCACGGGTTTAACAGTAACATTTTCATCATTCCCACAATTCAATCAAATTTCTTGAGTTTAACAACAACATTTTCATCATTCATACAATTCAATCAAATTTCATGGGTTTAACAACAAAATCTTCATCATTCACACAATTCAATCAAATTTTATGGGTTTAACATCAACATTTTCATCATTCCCACAATTCAATCAAATTGCATGGGTTTATCAACAACATTTTCTTCATTTACACAATTAAATAAATTTTATGGGTTTAACAACTATATTTTCATCATTCCCACAATTCAATCAAATTTCCTGGGTTTAACAACAACATTTTCATCAATCCCACAATTTTATCAAATTCCATGAGTTTAACAGCAACATATTCATTATTTACACAATGCAATCAAATTTCATGGTTTTAATAGCAACATTTTCATCATTCCCACAATTCAATCAAATTCCATGGGTTTAACAACAACAATTTCATCATGCACACAATTTAATCAATTTTCATGACTTTAACAACAACGTTTTCATCATTTTCACAATTCAATCAAATTTCATGGGTTTAACAGTAACATCTTCATCATTGACACAATTCAATCAAATTGCATTGGTTTAATAGCAACATTTTTATAATTTACACAATTCAATCATATTTCATAGGTTTAACAACAACATTTCCACCATTCCCACAATTTAATCAAATTTCAAAGGTTTAACAGCAAGATATTCATCATTCCCACAATTCAATCGAATTTAATGGGTTTAACAACAACATTTTCATCATTCATAAAATTTTATCAAATTTCAGGGGTTTAACAACAACATTTTCATCATTCACACAAATCAATCAATTTTCATGGGTTTAATAGCACTATTTTCATCATTTACACAATTGAATAAATTTCATGGGTTTATCAATAACATTTTCATCATTCACAAAATTCAATCTTATTTCATGGGTTTAACAAAAAAGTCTTCATCATTCACACAATTCAATTGAATTTTATTGGTTTAACAATAACATTTTCATCATTCCCACAATTCATTCAAATTCCATGGGTTTAATAGCAACGTTTTCGTCATTTACTCAATTCAATCAAATTTTATGGTTTTAAGAACAACAATTTCATCATTCCCACAATTCAATCAATTTTCATGGGTTTAACTATAACATTTTCATCATTCCCATTTTTCAATCAACTTTAATTGGTTTAACACCAACTTTTTCATCATTCCCACAATTCAATCAAATATCATGGGTTTAATAGCAACGTTTTCATCATTCACTCAATTCAATCAAATTTAATGGTTTTAAGAGCAACAATTTCATCATTCCCACAATTCAATCAATTTTCACGGGTTTAACAGTAACATTTTCATCATTCCCACAATTCAATCAAATTTCATTGGTTTAACAACAACATTTTCATCGTTCATACAATTCAATCAAATTTCATTGGGTTTAACAACAAAATCTTCATCATTCATACAATTCAATCAAATTTCATGGGTTTTACAGCAACATTTTCATCATTGACACAATTCAATCAAATTGCTTGGGTTTAATTGCAACATTTTTATAATTTACACAATTCAATCATATTTCATGGGTTTAACAACAACATTTCCACCATTCCCACAATTTAATCAAATTTCAAGGGTTTGACAGCAAGATTTTCATCATTCCCACAATTCAATCGAATTTAATGGGTTTAACAACAACATTTTCATCATTCCTAAACTTTTATCAAATTTCATGGGTTTAACAACAACATTTTCATCATTCACACAAATCAATTAATTTTCATGGGTTTAATAGCACTATTTTCATCATTTACACAATTAAATAAATTTCATGGGTTTATCAATAACATTTTCATCATTCACACAATTCAATCTAATTTCCCGGGTTTAACAAAAAAATCTTCATCATTCACACAATTCAATTAAATTTTATTGGTTTAACAACAACATTTTCATCATTCCCACAATTCAATCAAATTCCAGGGGTTTAATAGCAACGTTTTCGTCATTTACTCAATTCAATCAAATTTTATGGTTTTAAGAGTAACAATTTCATCATTCCCACAATTCAATCAATTTTCATGGGTTTAACTATAATATTTTCATCATTCCCACAATTCAATCAAATTTCATTGGTTTAACAACAACGTTTTCATCATTCCCACAATTCAATCAAATTCCATGGGTTTAAGAGCAGCGTTTTCATCATTCACTCAATTCAATCAAATTTTAATGGTTTTAAGAGCAACAATTTCATCATTCCCACAATTCAATCAATTTTCACGGGTTTAACAGTAACATTTTCATCATTCCCACAATTCAATCAAATTTCATTGGTTTAACAACAACGTTTTCATCATTCCTACAATTCAATCAAATTCCATGGGTTTAATAGCAGCATTTTCATCATTCACTCAATTCAATCAAATTTTAATGGTTTTAAGAGCAACAATTTCATCATTCCCACAATTCAATCAATTTTCACGGGTTTAACAGTAACATTTTCATCATTCCCACAATTCAATCAAATTTCTTGAGTTTAACAACAACATTTTCATCATTCATACAATTCAATCAAATTTCATGGGTTTAACAACAAAATCTTCATCATTCACACAATTCAATCAAATTTTATGGGTTTAACATCAACATTTTCATCATTCCCACAATTCAATCAAATTGCATGGGTTTATCAACAACATTTTCTTCATTTACACAATTAAATAAATTTTATGGGTTTAACAACTATATTTTCATCATTCCCACAATTCAATCAAATTTCCTGGGTTTAACAACAACATTTTCATCAATCCCACAATTTTATCAAATTCCATGAGTTTAACAGCAACATATTCATTATTTACACAATGCAATCAAATTTCATGGTTTTAATAGCAACATTTTCATCATTCCCACAATTCAATCAAATTCCATGGGTTTAACAACAACAATTTCATCATGCACACAATTTAATCAATTTTCATGACTTTAACAACAACGTTTTCATCATTTTCACAATTCAATCAAATTTCATGGGTTTAACAGTAACATCTTCATCATTGACACAATTCAATCAAATTGCATTGGTTTAATAGCAACATTTTTATAATTTACACAATTCAATCATATTTCATAGGTTTAACAACAACATTTCCACCATTCCCACAATTTAATCAAATTTCAAAGGTTTAACAGCAAGATATTCATCATTCCCACAATTCAATCGAATTTAATGGGTTTAACAACAACATTTTCATCATTCATAAAATTTTATCAAATTTCAGGGGTTTAACAACAACATTTTCATCATTCACACAAATCAATCAATTTTCATGGGTTTAATAGCACTATTTTCATCATTTACAC
Organism: Lathyrus oleraceus; assembly: GCF_024323335.1. Classification (NCBI taxonomy): domain Eukaryota; kingdom Viridiplantae; phylum Streptophyta; class Magnoliopsida; order Fabales; family Fabaceae; genus Lathyrus; species Lathyrus oleraceus. The sequence continues at coordinate 28,080 of NW_026112820.1, read as the reverse complement.
AATTGAATAAATTTCATGGGTTTATCAATAACATTTTCATCATTCACAAAATTCAATCTTATTTCATGGGTTTAACAAAAAAGTCTTCATCATTCACACAATTCAATTGAATTTTATTGGTTTAACAATAACATTTTCATCATTCCCACAATTCATTCAAATTCCATGGGTTTAATAGCAACGTTTTCGTCATTTACTCAATTCAATCAAATTTTATGGTTTTAAGAACAACAATTTCATCATTCCCACAATTCAATCAATTTTCATGGGTTTAACTATAACATTTTCATCATTCCCATTTTTCAATCAACTTTAATTGGTTTAACACCAACTTTTTCATCATTCCCACAATTCAATCAAATATCATGGGTTTAATAGCAACGTTTTCATCATTCACTCAATTCAATCAAATTTAATGGTTTTAAGAGCAACAATTTCATCATTCCCACAATTCAATCAATTTTCACGGGTTTAACAGTAACATTTTCATCATTCCCACAATTCAATCAAATTTCATTGGTTTAACAACAACATTTTCATCGTTCATACAATTCAATCAAATTTCATTGGGTTTAACAACAAAATCTTCATCATTCATACAATTCAATCAAATTTCATGGGTTTTACAGCAACATTTTCATCATTGACACAATTCAATCAAATTGCTTGGGTTTAATTGCAACATTTTTATAATTTACACAATTCAATCATATTTCATGGGTTTAACAACAACATTTCCACCATTCCCACAATTTAATCAAATTTCAAGGGTTTGACAGCAAGATTTTCATCATTCCCACAATTCAATCGAATTTAATGGGTTTAACAACAACATTTTCATCATTCCTAAACTTTTATCAAATTTCATGGGTTTAACAACAACATTTTCATCATTCACACAAATCAATTAATTTTCATGGGTTTAATAGCACTATTTTCATCATTTACACAATTAAATAAATTTCATGGGTTTATCAATAACATTTTCATCATTCACACAATTCAATCTAATTTCCCGGGTTTAACAAAAAAATCTTCATCATTCACACAATTCAATTAAATTTTATTGGTTTAACAACAACATTTTCATCATTCCCACAATTCAATCAAATTCCAGGGGTTTAATAGCAACGTTTTCGTCATTTACTCAATTCAATCAAATTTTATGGTTTTAAGAGTAACAATTTCATCATTCCCACAATTCAATCAATTTTCATGGGTTTAACTATAATATTTTCATCATTCCCACAATTCAATCAAATTTCATTGGTTTAACAACAACGTTTTCATCATTCCCACAATTCAATCAAATTCCATGGGTTTAAGAGCAGCGTTTTCATCATTCACTCAATTCAATCAATTTTAATGGTTTTAAGAGCAACAATTTCATCATTCCCACAATTCAATCAATTTTCACGGGTTTAACAGTAACATTTTCATCATTCCCACAATTCAATCAAATTTCATTGGTTTAACAACAACGTTTTCATCATTCCCACAATTCAATCAAATTCCATGGGTTTAATAGCAGCATTTTCATCATTCACTCAATTCAATCAAATTTTAATGGTTTTAAGAGCAACAATTTCATCATTCCCACAATTCAATCAATTTTCACGGGTTTAACAGTAACATTTTCATCATTCCCACAATTCAATCAAATTTCTTGAGTTTAACAACAACATTTTCATCATTCATACAATTCAATCAAATTTCATGGGTTTAACAACAAAATCTTCATCATTCACACAATTCAATCAAATTTTATGGGTTTAACATCAACATTTTCATCATTCCCACAATTCAATCAAATTGCATGGGTTTATCAACAACATTTTCTTCATTTACACAATTAAATAAATTTTATGGGTTTAACAACTATATTTTCATCATTCCCACAATTCAATCAAATTTCCTGGGTTTAACAACAACATTTTCATCAATCCCACAATTTTATCAAATTCCATGAGTTTAACAGCAACATATTCATTATTTACACAATGCAATCAAATTTCATGGTTTTAATAGCAACATTTTCATCATTCCCACAATTCAATCAAATTCCATGGGTTTAACAACAACAATTTCATCATGCACACAATTTAATCAATTTTCATGACTTTAACAACAACGTTTTCATCATTTTCACAATTCAATCAAATTTCATGGGTTTAACAGTAACATTTTCATCATTGACACAATTCAATCAAATTGCATTGGTTTAATAGCAACATTTTTATAATTTACACAATTCAATCATATTTCATAGGTTTAACAACAACATTTCCACCATTCCCACAATTTAATCAAATTTCAAAGGTTTAACAGCAAGATATTCATCATTCCCACAATTCAATCGAATTTAATGGGTTTAACAACAACATTTTCATCATTCATAAAATTTTATCAAATTTCAGGGGTTTAACAACAACATTTTCATCATTCACACAAATCAATCAATTTTCATGGGTTTAATAGCACTATTTTCATCATTTACACAATTGAATAAATTTCATGGGTTTATCAATAACATTTTCATCATTCACAAAATTCAATCTTATTTCATGGGTTTAACAAAAAAGTCTTCATCATTCACACAATTCAATTGAATTTTATTGGTTTAACAATAACATTTTCATCATTCCCACAATTCATTCAAATTCCATGGGTTTAATAGCAACGTTTTCGTCATTTACTCAATTCAATCAAATTTTATGGTTTTAAGAACAACAATTTCATCATTCCCACAATTCAATCAATTTTCATGGGTTTAACTATAACATTTTCATCATTCCCATTTTTCAATCAACTTTAATTGGTTTAACACCAACTTTTTCATCATTCCCACAATTCAATCAAATATCATGGGTTTAATAGCAACGTTTTCATCATTCACTCAATTCAATCAAATTTAATGGTTTTAAGAGCAACAATTTCATCATTCCCACAATTCAATCAATTTTCACGGGTTTAACAGTAACATTTTCATCATTCCCACAATTCAATCAAATTTCATTGGTTTAACAACAACATTTTCATCGTTCATACAATTCAATCAAATTTCATTGGGTTTAACAACAAAATCTTCATCATTCATACAATTCAATCAAATTTCATGGGTTTTACAGCAACATTTTCATCATTGACACAATTCAATCAAATTGCTTGGGTTTAATTGCAACATTTTTATAATTTACACAATTCAATCATATTTCATGGGTTTAACAACAACATTTCCACCATTCCCACAATTTAATCAAATTTCAAGGGTTTGACAGCAAGATTTTCATCATTCCCACAATTCAATCGAATTTAATGGGTTTAACAACAACATTTTCATCATTCCTAAACTTTTATCAAATTTCATGGGTTTAACAACAACATTTTCATCATTCACACAAATCAATTAATTTTCATGGGTTTAATAGCACTATTTTCATCATTTACACAATTAAATAAATTTCATGGGTTTATCAATAACATTTTCATCATTCACACAATTCAATCTAATTTCCCGGGTTTAACAAAAAAATCTTCATCATTCACACAATTCAATTAAATTTTATTGGTTTAACAACAACATTTTCATCATTCCCACAATTCAATCAAATTCCAGGGGTTTAATAGCAACGTTTTCGTCATTTACTCAATTCAATCAAATTTTATGGTTTTAAGAGTAACAATTTCATCATTCCCACAATTCAATCAATTTCATGGTTTTAATAGCAACATTTTCATCATTCACTCAATTCAATCAAATTTTAATGGTTTTAAGAGCAACAATTTCATCATTCCCACAATTCAATCAATTTTCACGGGTTTAACAGTAACATTTTCATCATTCCCACAATTCAATCAAATTTCATTGGTTTAACAACAACGTTTTCATCATTCCCACAATTCAATCAAATTCCATGGGTTTAATAGCAGCATTTTCATCATTCACTCAATTCAATCAAATTTTAATGGTTTTAAGAGCAACAATTTCATCATTCCCACAATTCAATCAATTTTCACGGGTTTAACAGTAACATTTTCATCATTCCCACAATTCAATCAAATTTCTTGAGTTTAACAACAACATTTTCATCATTCATACAATTCAATCAAATTTCATGGGTTTAACAACAAAATCTTCATCATTCACACAATTCAATCAAATTTTATGGGTTTAACATCAACATTTTCATCATTCCCACAATTCAATCAAATTGCATGGGTTTATCAACAACATTTTCTTCATTTACACAATTAAATAAATTTTATGGGTTTAACAACTATATTTTCATCATTCCCACAATTCAATCAAATTTCCTGGGTTTAACAACAACATTTTCATCAATCCCACAATTTTATCAAATTCCATGAGTTTAACAGCAACATATTCATTATTTACACAATGCAATCAAATTTCATGGTTTTAATAGCAACATTTTCATCATTCCCACAATTCAATCAAATTCCATGGGTTTAACAACAACAATTTCATCATGCACACAATTTAATCAATTTTCATGACTTTAACAACAACGTTTTCATCATTTTCACAATTCAATCAAATTTCATGGGTTTAACAGTAACATTTTCATCATTGACACAATTCAATCAAATTGCATGGGTTTAATAGCAACATTTTTATAATTTACACAATTCAATCATATTTCATAGGTTTAACAACAACATTTCCACCATTCCCACAATTTAATCAAATTTCAAAGGTTTAACAGCAAGATATTCATCATTCCCACAATTCAATCGAATTTAATGGGTTTAACAACAACATTTTCATCATTCATAAAATTTTATCAAATTTCAGGGGTTTAACAACAACATTTTCATCATTCACACAAATCAATCAATTTTCATGGGTTTAATAGCACTATTTTCATCATTTACACAATTGAATAAATTTCATGGGTTTATCAATAACATTTTCATCATTCACAAAATTCAATCTTATTTCATGGGTTTAACAAAAAAGTCTTCATCATTCACACAATTCAATTGAATTTTATTGGTTTAACAATAACATTTTCATCATTCCCACAATTCATCAAATTCCATGGGTTTAATAGCAACGTTTTCGTCATTTACTCAATTCAATCAAATTTTATGGTTTTAAGAACAACAATTTCATCATTCCCACAATTCAATCAATTTTCATGGGTTTAACTATAACATTTTCATCATTCCCATTTTTCAATCAACTTTAATTGGTTTAACACCAACTTTTTCATCATTCCCACAATTCAATCAAATATCATGGGTTTAATAGCAACGTTTTCATCATTCACTCAATTCAATCAAATTTAATGGTTTTAAGAGCAACAATTTCATCATTCCCACAATTCAATCAATTTTCACGGGTTTAACAGTAACATTTTCATCATTCCCACAATTCAATCAAATTTCATTGGTTTAACAACAACATTTTCATCGTTCATACAATTCAATCAAATTTCATTGGGTTTAACAACAAAATCTTCATCATTCATACAATTCAATCAAATTTCATGGGTTTTACAGCAACATTTTCATCATTGACACAATTCAATCAAATTGCTTGGGTTTAATTGCAACATTTTTATAATTTACACAATTCAATCATATTTCATGGGTTTAACAACAACATTTCCACCATTCCCACAATTTAATCAAATTTCAAGGGTTTAACAGCAAGATTTTCATCATTCCCACAATTCAATCGAATTTAATGGGTTTAACAACAACATTTTCATCATTCCTAAACTTTTATCAAATTTCATGGGTTTAACAACAACATTTTCATCATTCACACAAATCAATTAATTTTCATGGGTTTAATAGCACTATTTTCATCATTTACACAATTAAATAAATTTCATGGGTTTATCAATAACATTTTCATCATTCACACAATTCAATCTAATTTCCCGGGTTTAACAAAAAAATCTTCATCATTCACACAATTCAATTAAATTTTATTGGTTTAACAACAACATTTTCATCATTCCCACAATTCAATCAAATTCCAGGGGTTTAATAGCAACGTTTTCGTCATTTACTCAATTCAATCAAATTTTATGGTTTTAAGAGTAACAATTTCATCATTCCCACAATTCAATCAATTTTCATGGTTTAATAGCAACATTTTCATCATTCACACAATTCAATCAAATTTTAATGGTTTTAAGAGCAACAATTTCATCATTCCCACAATTCAATCAATTTTCATGGGTTTAACAGCAACATTTTCATCATTCCCACAATTCAATCAATTTCATTGGTTTAAGAACAACGTTTTCGTCATTCCCACAATTCAATCAAATTTCATTGGTTTAACAACAACGTTTTCATCATTCCCACAATTCAATCAAATTCCATGGGTTTAATAGCAGCATTTTCATCATTCACTCAATTCAATCAAATTTTAATGGTTTTAAGAGCAACAATTTCATCATTCCCACAATTCAATCAATTTTCACGGGTTTAACAGTAACATTTTCATCATTCCCACAATTCAATCAAATTTCTTGAGTTTAACAACAACATTTTCATCATTCATACAATTCAATCAAATTTCATGGGTTTAACAACAAAATCTTCATCATTCACACAATTCAATCAAATTTTATGGGTTTAACATCAACATTTTCATCATTCCCACAATTCAATCAAATTGCATGGGTTTATCAACAACATTTTCTTCATTTACACAATTAAATAAATTTTATGGGTTTAACAACTATATTTTCATCATTCCCACAATTCAATCAAATTTCCTGGGTTTAACAACAACATTTTCATCAATCCCACAATTTTATCAAATTCCATGAGTTTAACAGCAACATATTCATTATTTACACAATGCAATCAAATTTCATGGTTTTAATAGCAACATTTTCATCATTCCCACAATTCAATCAAATTCCATGGGTTTAACAACAACAATTTCATCATGCACACAATTTAATCAATTTTCATGACTTTAACAACAACGTTTTCATCATTTTCACAATTCAATCAAATTTCATGGGTTTAACAGTAACATTTTCATCATTGACACAATTCAATCAAATTGCATGGGTTTAATAGCAACATTTTTATAATTTACACAATTCAATCATATTTCATAGGTTTAACAACAACATTTCCACCATTCCCACAATTTAATCAAATTTCAAAGGTTTAACAGCAAGATATTCATCATTCCCACAATTCAATCGAATTTAATGGGTTTAACAACAACATTTTCATCATTCATAAATTTTATCAAATTTCAGGGGTTTAACAACAACATTTTCATCATTCACACAAATCAATCAATTTTCATGGGTTTAATAGCACTATTTTCATCATTTACACAATTGAATAAATTTCATGGGTTTATCAATAACATTTTCATCATTCACAAAATTCAATCTTATTTCATGGGTTTAACAAAAAAGTCTTCATCATTCACACAATTCAATTGAATTTTATTGGTTTAACAATAACATTTTCATCATTCCCACAATTCAATCAAATTCCATGGGTTTAATAGCAACGTTTTCGTCATTTACTCAATTCAATCAAATTTTATGGTTTTAAGAACAACAATTTCATCATTCCCACAATTCAATCAATTTTCATGGGTTTAACTATAACATTTTCATCATTCCCATTTTTCAATCAACTTTAATTGGTTTAACACCAACTTTTTCATCATTCCCACAATTCAATCAAATATCATGGGTTTAATAGCAACGTTTTCATCATTCACTCAATTCAATCAAATTTAATGGTTTTAAGAGCAACAATTTCATCATTCCCACAATTCAATCAATTTTCACGGGTTTAACAGTAACATTTTCATCATTCCCACAATTCAATCAAATTTCATTGGTTTAACAACAACATTTTCATCGTTCATACAATTCAATCAAATTTCATTGGGTTTAACAACAAAATCTTCATCATTCATACAATTCAATCAAATTTCATGGGTTTTACAGCAACATTTTCATCATTGACACAATTCAATCAAATTGCTTGGGTTTAATTGCAACATTTTTATAATTTACACAATTCAATCATATTTCATGGGTTTAACAACAACATTTCCACCATTCCCACAATTTAATCAAATTTCAAGGGTTTGACAGCAAGATTTTCATCATTCCCACAATTCAATCGAATTTAATGGGTTTAACAACAACATTTTCATCATTCCTAAACTTTTATCAAATTTCATGGGTTTAACAACAACATTTTCATCATTCACACAAATCAATTAATTTTCATGGGTTTAATAGCACTATTTCATCATTTACACAATTAAATAAATTTCATGGGTTTATCAATAACATTTTCATCATTCACACAATTCAATCTAATTTCCCGGGTTTAACAAAAAAATCTTCATCATTCACACAATTCAATTAAATTTTATTGGTTTAACAACAACATTTTCATCATTCCCACAATTCAATCAAATTCCAGGGGTTTAATAGCAACGTTTTCGTCATTTACTCAATTCAATCAAATTTTATGGTTTTAAGAGTAACAATTTCATCATTCCCACAATTCAATCAATTTTCATGGTTTTAATAGCAACATTTTCATCATTCACTCAATTCAATCAAATTTTAATGGTTTTAAGAGCAACAATTTCATCATTCCCATAATTCAATCAATTTTCACGGGTTTAACAGTAACATTTTCATCATTCCCACAATTCAATCAAATTTCATTGGTTTAACAACAACGTTTTCATCATTCCCACAATTCAATCAAATTCCATGGGTTTAATAGCAGCATTTTCATCATTCACTCAATTCAATCAAATTTTAATGGTTTTAAGAGCAACAATTTCATCATTCCCACAATTCAATCAATTTTCACGGGTTTAACAGTAACATTTTCATCATTCCAACAATTCAATCAAATTTCTTGAGTTTAACAACAACATTTTCATCATTCATACAATTCAATCAAATTTCATGGGTTTAACAACAAAATCTTCATCATTCACACAATTCAATCAAATTTTATGGGTTTAACATCAACATTTTCATCATTCCCACAATTCAATCAAATTGCATGGGTTTATCAACAACATTTTCTTCATTTACACAATTAAATAAATTTTATGGGTTTAACAACTATATTTTCATCATTCCCACAATTCAATCAAATTTCCTGGGTTTAACAACAACATTTTCATCAATCCCACAATTTTATCAAATTCCATGAGTTTAACAGCAACATATTCATTATTTACACAATGCAATCAAATTTCATGGTTTTAATAGCAACATTTTCATCATTCCCACAATTCAATCAAATTCCATGGGTTTAACAACAACAATTTCATCATGCACACAATTTAATCAATTTTCATGACTTTAACAACAACGTTTTCATCATTTTCACAATTCAATCAAATTTCATGGGTTTAACAGTAACATTTTCATCATTGACACAATTCAATCAAATTGCATGGGTTTAATAGCAACATTTTTATAATTTACACAATTCAATCATATTTCATAGGTTTAACAACAACATTTCCACCATTCCCACAATTTAATCAAATTTCAAAGGTTTAACAGCAAGATATTCATCATTCCCACAATTCAATCGAATTTAATGGGTTTAACAACAACATTTTCATCATTCATAAAGTTTTATCAAATTTCAGGGGTTTAACAACAACATTTTCATCATTCACACAAATCAATCAATTTTCATGGGTTTAATAGCACTATTTTCATCATTTACACAATTGAATAAATTTCATGGGTTTATCAATAACATTTTCATCATTCACACAATTCAATCTTATTTCATGGGTTTAACAAAAAAGTCTTCATCATTCACACAATTCAATTGAATTTTATTGGTTTAACAATAACATTTTCATCATTCCCACAATTCAATCAAATTCCATGGGTTTAATAGCAACGTTTTCGTCATTTACTCAATTCAATCAAATTTTATGGTTTTAAGAACAACAATTTCATCATTCCCACAATTCAATCAATTTTCATGGGTTTAACTATAACATTTTCATCATTCCCATTTTTCAATCAACTTTAATTGGTTTAACACCAACTTTTTCATCATTCCCACAATTCAATCAAATATCATGGGTTTAATAGCAACGTTTTCATCATTCACTCAATTCAATCAAATTTAATGGTTTTAAGAGCAACAATTTTATCATTCCCACAATTCAATCAATTTTCACGGGTTTAACAGTAACATTTTCATCATTCCCACAATTCAATCAAATTTCAGTGGTTTAACAACAACATTTTCATCATTCATACAATTTAATCAAATTTCATTGGGTTTAACAACAAAATCTTCATCATTCATACAATTCAATCAAATTTCATGGGTTTTACAGCAACATTTTCATCATTGACACAATTCAAACAAATTGCTTGGGTTTAATTGCAACATTTTTATAATTTACACAATTCAATCATATTTCATGGGTTTAACAACAACATTTCCACCATTCCCAAAATTTAATCAAATTTCAAGGGTTTAACAGCAAGATTTTCATCATTCCCACAATTCAATCGAATTTAATGGGTTTAACAACAACATTTTCATCATTCCTAAACTTTTATCAAATTTCATGGGTTTAACAACAACATTTTCATCATTCACACAAATCAATTAATTTTCATGGGTTTAATAGCACTATTTTCATCATTTACACAATTAAATAAATTTCATGGGTTTATCAATAACATTTTCATCATTCACACAATTCAATCTAATTTCCCGGGTTTAACAAAAAAATCTTCATCATTCACACAATTCAATTAAATTTTATTGGTTTAACAACAACATTTTCATCATTCCCACAATTCAATCAAATTCCAGGGGTTTAATAGCAACGTTTTCGTCATTTACTCAATTCAATCAAATTTTATGGTTTTAAGAGTAACAATTTCATCATTCCCACAATTCAATCAATTTTCATGGTTTTAATAGCAACATTTTCATCATTCACTCAATTCAATCAAATTTTAATGGTTTTAAGAGCAACAATTTCATCATTCCCATAATTCAATCAATTTTCACGGGTTTAACAGTAACATTTTCATCATTCCCACAATTCAATCAAATTTCATTGGTTTAAGAACAACGTTTTCGTCATTCCCACAATTCAATCAAATTTCATTGGTTTAACAACAACGTTTTCATCATTCCCACAATTCAATCAAATTCCATGGGTTTAATAGCAGCATTTTCATCATTCACTCATTTCAATCAAATTTTAATGGTTTTAAGAGCAACAATTTCATCATTCCCACAATTCAATCAATTTTCACGGGTTTAACAGTAACATTTTCATCATTCCCACAATTCAATCAAATTTCTTGAGTTTAACAACAACATTTTCATCATTCATACAATTCAATCAAATTTCATGGGTTTAACAACAAAATCTTCATCATTCACACAATTCAATCAAATTTTATGGGTTTAACATCAACATTTTCATCATTCCCACAATTCAATCAAATTGCATGGGTTTATCAACAACATTTTCTTCATTTACACAATTAAATAAATTTTATGGGTTTAACAACTATATTTTCATCATTCCCACAATTCAATCAAATTTCCTGGGTTTAACAACAACATTTTCATCAATCCCACAATTTTATCAAATTCCATGAGTTTAACAGCAACATATTCATTATTTACACAATGCAATCAAATTTCATGGTTTTAATAGCAACATTTTCATCATTCCCACAATTCAATCAAATTCCATGGGTTTAACAACAACAATTTCATCATGCACACAATTTAATCAATTTTCATGACTTTAACAACAACGTTTTCATCATTTTCACAATTCAATCAAATTTCATGGGTTTAACAGTAACATTTTCATCATTGACACAATTCAATCAAATTGCATGGGTTTAATAGCAACATTTTTATAATTTACACAATTCAATCATATTTCATAGGTTTAACAACAACATTTCCACCATTCCCACAATTTAATCAAATTTCAAAGGTTTAACAGCAAGATATTCATCATTCCCACAATTCAATCGAATTTAATGGGTTTAACAACAACATTTTCATCATTCATAAAATTTTATCAAATTTCAGGGGTTTAACAACAACATTTTCATCATTCACACAAATCAATCAATTTTCATGGGTTTAATAGCACTATTTTCATCATTTACACAATTGAATAAATTTCATGGGTTTATCAATAACATTTTCATCATTCACACAATTCAATCTTATTTCATGGGTTTAACAAAAAAGTCTTCATCATTCACACAATTCAATTGAATTTTATTGGTTTAACAACAACATTTTCATCATTCCCACAATTCAATCAAATTCCATGGGTTTAATAGCAACGTTTTCGTCATTTACTCAATTCAATCAAATTTTATGGTTTTAAGAACAACAATTTCATCATTCCCACAATTCAATCAATTTTCATGGGTTTAACTATAACATTTTCATCATTCCCATTTTTCAATCAACTTTAATTGGTTTAACACCAACTTTTTCATCATTCCCACAATTCAATCAAATATCATGGGTTTAATAGCAACGTTTTCATCATTCACTCAATTCAATCAAATTTAATGGTTTTAAGAGCAACAATTTCATCATTCCCACAATTCAATCAATTTTCACGGGTTTAACAGTAACATTTTCATCATTCCCACAATTCAATCAAATTTCATTGGTTTAACAACAACATTTTCATCATTCATACAATTCAATCAAATTTCATTGGGTTTAACAACAAAATCTTCATCATTCATACAATTCAATCAAATTTCATGGGTTTTACAGCAACATTTTCATCATTGACACAATTCAATCAAATTGCTTGGGTTTAATTGCAACATTTTTATAATTTACACAATTCAATCATATTTCATGGGTTTAACAACAACATTTCCACCATTCCCACAATTTAATCAAATTTCAAGGGTTTAACAGCAAGATTTTCATCATTCCCACAATTCAATCGAATTTAATGGGTTTAACAACAACATTTTCATCATTCCTAAACTTTTATCAAATTTCATGGGTTTAACAACAACATTTTCATCATTCACACAAATCAATTAATTTTCATGGGTTTAATAGCACTATTTTCATCATTTACACAATTAAATAAATTTCATGGGTTTATCAATAACATTTTCATCATTCACACAATTCAATCTAATTTCCTGGGTTTAACAAAAAAATCTTCATCATTCACACAATTCAATTAAATTTTATTGGTTTAATAACAACATTTTCATCATTCCCACAATTCAATCAAATTCCAGGGGTTTAATAGCAACGTTTTCGTCATTTACTCAATTCAATCAAATTTTATGGTTTTAAGAGTAACAATTTCATCATTCCCACAATTCAATCAATTTTCATGGGTTTAACTATAATATTTTCATCATTCCCACAATTTAATCAAATTTCATTGGTTTAACAACAACGTTTTCATCATTCCCACAATTCAATCAAATTCCATGGGTTTAAGAGCAGCGTTTTCATCATTCACTCAATTCAATCAAATTTTAATGGTTTTAAGAGCAACAATTTCATCATTCCCACAATTCAATCAATTTTCACGGGTTTAACAGTAACATTTTCATCATTCCCACAATTCAATCAAATTTCATTGGTTTAACAACAACGTTTTCATCATTCCCACAATTCAATCAAATTCCATGGGTTTAATAGCAGCATTTTCATCATTCACTCAATTCAATCAAATTTTAATGGTTTTAAGAGCAACAATTTCATCATTCCCACAATTCAATCAATTTTCACGGGTTTAACAGTAACATTTTCATCATTCCCACAATTCAATCAAATTTCTTGAGTTTAACAACAACATTTTCATCATTCATACAATTCAATCAAATTTCATGGGTTTAACAACAAAATCACTATCATTCACAGAATTCAATCAAATTTTATGGGTTTAACATCAACATTTTCATCATTCCCACAATTCAATCAAATTGCATGGGTTTATCAACAACATTTTCTTCATTTACACAATTAAATAAATTTTATGGGTTTAACAACTATATTTTCATCATTCCCACAATTCAATCAAATTTCCTGGGTTTAACAACAACATTTTCATCAATCCCACAATTTTATCAAATTCCATGAGTTTAACAGCAACATATTCATTATTTACACAATGCAATCAAATTTCATGGTTTTAATAGCAACATTTTCATCATTCCCACAATTCAATCAAATTCCATGGGTTTAACAACAACAATTTCATCATGCACACAATTTAATCAATTTTCATGAGTTTAACAACAACGTTTTCATCATTTTCACAATTCAATCAAATTTCATGGGTTTAACAGTAACATTTTCATCATTGACACAATTCAATCATATTGCATGGGTTTAATAGCAACATTTTTATAATTTACCCAATTCAATCATATTTCATAGGTTTAACAACAACATTTCCACCACTCCCACAATTTAATCAAATTTCAAAGGTTTAACAGCAAGATTTTCATCATTCCCACAATTCAATCGAATTTAATGGGTTTAACAACAACATTTTCATCATTCATAAACTTTTATCAAATTTCAGGGGTTTAACAACAACATTTTCATCATTCATAAACTTTTATCAAATTTCAGGGGTTTAACAACAACATTTTCATCATTCACACAAATCAATCAATTTTCATGGGTTTAATAGCACTATTTTCATCATTTACACAATTGAATAAATTTCATGGGTTTATCAATAACATTTTCATCATTCACACAATTCAATCTTATTTCATGGGTTTAACAAAAAAGTCTTCATCATTCACACAATTCAATTGAATTTTATTGGTTTAACAACAACATTTTCATCATTCCCACAATTCAATCAAATTCCATGGGTTTAATAGCAACGTTTTCGTCATTTACTCAATTCAATCAAATTTTATGGTTTTAAGAACAACAATTTCATCATTCCCACAATTCAATCAATTTTCATGGGTTTAACTATAACATTTTCATCATTCCCATTTTTCAATCAACTTTAATTGGTTTAACACCAACTTTTTCATCATTCCCACAATTCAATCAAATATCATGGGTTTAATAGCAACGTTTTCATCATTCACTCAATTCAATCAAATTTAATGGTTTTAAGAGCAACAATTTCATCATTCCCACAATTCAATCAATTTTCACGGGTTTAACAGTAACATTTTCATCATTCCCACAATTCAATCAAATTTCATTGGTTTAACAACAACATTTTCATCATTCATACAATTCAATCAAATTTCATTGGGTTTAACAACAAAATCTTCATCATTCATACAATTCAATCAAATTTCATGGGTTTTACAGCAACATTTTCATCATTGACACAATTCAATCAAATTGCTTGGGTTTAATTGCAACATTTTTATAATTTACACAATTCAATCATATTTCATGGGTTTAACAACAACATTTCCACCATTCCCACAATTTAATCAAATTTCAAGGGTTTAACAGCAAGATTTTCATCATTCCCACAATTCAATCGAATTTAATGGGTTTAACAACAACATTTTCATCATTCCTAAACTTTTATCAAATTTCATGGGTTTAACAACAACATTTTCATCATTCACACAAATCAATTAATTTTCATGGGTTTAATAGCACTATTTTCATCATTTACACAATTAAATAAATTTCATGGGTTTATCAATAACATTTTCATCATTCACACAATTCAATCTAATTTCCTGGGTTTAAAAAAAAATCTTCATCATTCACACAATTCAATTAAATTTTATTGGTTTAACAACAACATTTTCATCATTCCCACAATTCAATCAAATTCCAGGGGTTTAATAGCAACGTTTTCGTCATTTACTCAATTCAATCAAATTTTATGGTTTTAAGAGCAACAATTTCATCATTCCCACAATTCAATCAATTTTCATGGGTTTAACTATAATATTTTCATCATTCCCACAATTTAATCAAATTTCATTGGTTTAACAACAACGTTTTCATCATTCCCACAATTCAATCAAATTCCATGGGTTTAAGAGCAGCGTTTTCATCATTCACTCAATTCAATCAAATTTTAATGGTTTTAAGAGCAACAATTTCATCATTCCCACAATTCAATCAATTTTCACGGGTTTAACAGTAACATTTTCATCATTCCCACAATTCAATCAAATTTCATTGGTTTAACAACAACGTTTTCATCATTCCCACAATTCAATCAAATTCCATGGGTTTAATAGCAGAATTTTCATCATTCACTCAATTCAATCAAATTTTAATGGTTTTAAGAGCAACAATTTCATCATTCCCACAATTCAATCAATTTTCACGGGTTTAACAGTACATTTTCATCATTCCCACAATTCAATCAAATTTCTTGAGTTTAACAACAACATTTTCATCATTCATACAATTCAATCAAATTTCATGGGTTTAACAACAAAATCTTCATCATTCACAGAATTCAATCAAATTTTATGGGTTTAACATCAACATTTTCATCATTCCCACAATTCAATCAAATTGCATGGGTTTATCAACAACATTTTCTTCATTTACACAATTAAATAAATTTTATGGGTTTAACAACTATATTTTCATCATTCCCACAATTCAATCAAATTTCCTGGGTTTAACAACAACATTTTCATCAATCCCACAATTTTATCAAATTCCATGAGTTTAACAGCAACATATTCATTATTTACACAATGCAATCAAATTTCATGGTTTTAATAGCAACATTTTCATCATTCCCACAATTCAATCAAATTCCATGGGTTTAACAACAACAATTTCATCATGCACACAATTTAATCAATTTTCATGAGTTTAACAACAACGTTTTCATCATTTTCACAATTCAATCAAATTTCATGGGTTTAACAGTAACATTTTCATCATTGACACAATTCAATCATATTGCATGGGTTTAATAGCAACATTTTTATAATTTACACAATTCAATCATATTTCATAGGTTTAACAACAAAATTTCCACCATTCCCACAATTTAATCAAATTTCAAAGGTTTAACAGCAAGATTTTCATCATTCCCACAATTCAATCGAATTTAATGGGTTTAACAACAACATTTTCATCATTCATAAAGTTTTATCAAATTTCAGGGGTTTAACAACAACATTTTCATCATTCACACAATTGAATAAATTTCATGGGTTTATCAATAACATTTACATCATTCACACAATTCAATCTTATTTCATGGGTTTAACAAAAAAGTCTTCATCATTCACACAATTCAACTGAATTTTATTGGTTTAACAACAACGTTTTCATCATTCCCACAATTCAATCAAATTCCATGGGTTTAATAGCAACGTTTTCGTCATTTACTCAATTCAATCAAATTTTATGGTTTTAAGAACAACAATTTCATCATTCCCACAATTCAATCAATTTTCATGGGTTTAACAATAACATTTTCATCATTCCCATAATTCAATCAACTTTAATTGGTTTAACACCAACTTTTTCATCATTCCCACAATTCAATCAAATATTATGGGTTTAATAGCAGCGTTTTCATCATTCACTCAATTCAATCAAATTTAATGGTTTTCAGAGCAACAATTTCATCATTCCCACAATTCAATCAATTTTCACGGGTTTAACAGTAACATTTTCATCATTCCCACAATTCAATCAAATTTCATTGGTTTAACAACAACGTTTTCATCATTCCCACAATTCAATCAAATTCCATGGATTTAATAGCAGCGTTTTCATCATACCCACAATTCAATCAAATTGCATGGGTTTAACAGCAACATTTTCTTCCTTTACACAATTAAATAAATGTTATGGGTTTAACAACTAAATTTTCATCATTCCCACAATTCAATCAAATTTTCTGGGTTTAACAACAACATTTTCATCAATCCCACAACTTTATCAAATTCCATGAGTTTAACAGCAACATATTCATTATTCATACAATTCAATAGAATTTCATGGTTTTAATTGCAAAACTTTCATCATTCCCACAATTCAATCAAATTTCATGGGTTTAACAGCAACAATTTCATCATGCGCACATTTTAATCATTTTCATGAGTTTAACACAACAATTTCATCATTTTCACAATTCAATCAATTTCATTGGTTTAACAAAAACATTTTCATCATTGACACAATTCAATCAAACTTCATGGGTTATAGCAACGTTTTCATCATTTACACAATTCAATCAATTTCATGGGTTTAACACAACATTTTTCATCATTCCCACAATTCAATCAAATTTCATGGGTTCAACAGCAACAATTTCATCATTCCCACAACTCAATCAAATTGCATGGGTTTAACAGCAACATTTTCTTCATTTACACAATTAATAATTTTATGGGTTTAACAACTATATTTTCATCATTCCCACAATTCAATCAAATTTCCTGGGTTAACAACAACATTTTCATCATCCCACAATTTTATCAAATTCCATGAGTTTAACAGCAACAAATTCATTATTCACACAATTCAATCAAATTTCATGGTTTTAATAGCAACATTTTCATCATTCCCACAATTCAATCAAATTCCATGGGTTTAACAACAACATTTCATCATGCGCACAATTTAATCAATTTCATGAGTTTAACAACAACGTTTTCATCATTTTCACAATTCAATCAAATTTCATGGGTTTTACAGCAACATTTTCATCATTGACACAATTCAATCAATTTTCATGGTTTAATAGCAACATTTTTATAACTTACACAATTCAATCATATTTCATGGGTTTAACAACAACATTTCCACCATTCCCAATTTAATCAAATTTCAAGGGTTTAACAGCAAGATTTTCATCATTCCCACAATTCAATCGAATTTAATGGTTTAACAACAACATTTTCATCATTCCAAACTTTTATCAAATTTCATGGGTTTAACAACAACATTTTCATCATTCACACACAATCAATTATTTCATGGGTTTATAGCACTATTTTCATCATTTACACAATTAATAAATTTCATGGGTTTATCAATATATTTTCATCATTCACACAATTCAATATAATTCCTGGTTTAACAAAAAAATCTTCATCATTCACACAATTCAATTATATTTTATTGGTTTAATAACACATTTTCATCATTCCCACAATTCAATCAAATCCAGGGTTTTATAGCAACGTTTTCGTCATTTACTCAATTCAATCAAATTTATGTTTTTAAGAGCAACAATTTCATCATTCCACAATTCAATCAATTTTCATGGTTTAACTATATATTTCATCATTCCCACAATTCAATCAATTTCATTGGTTTAACAACAACGTTTTCATCATTCCCAACAATTCAATCAAATTCCATGGGTTTAAGAGCAGCGTTTTCATCATTCACTCAATTCAATCAAATTTTAATGGTTTTAAGAGCAACATTTCATCATTCCCACAATTCAATCAATTTCACGGGTTTAACAGTAACATTTTCATCATTCCCACAATTCAATCAATTTCATGGTTTAACAACAACGTTTTCATCATTCCCACAATTCAATCAAATTCCATGGGTTTAATAGCAGAATTTTCATCATTCACTCAATTCAATCAATTTTAATGGTTTAAGAGCAACAATTTCATCATTCCCACAATTCAATCAATTTCATGGGTTTAACAGTAACATTTTCATCATTCCCACAATTCAATCAAATTTCTGAGTTTAACAGCAACATTTTCATCATTCACACAATTCAATCAGATTTCATTGGTTTAACAACAAAATCTTCATCATTCACACTATTCAATCAAATTTTATGGGTTTAACATCAACATTTTTATCATTCCCACAATTCAATCAAATTGCATGGTTTAACAGCAACATTTCTTCATTTGCACAATTAAATAAATTTTATGGGTTTAACAACTAAATTTTCATCATTCCCACAATTCAATCAAATTTCCTGGGTTTAACAACAACATTTTCATCAATCCCACAACTTTATCAAATTCCATGAGTTTAACAGCAACATTTTCATTATTCATACAATTCAATAGAATTTCATGGTTTAATTGCAAAACTTTTCATCATTCCCACAATTCAATCAAATTTCATGGGTTTAACAGCAACAATTTCATCATGCGCACATTTTAATCAATTTTCATGAGTTTAACAACAACAATTTCATCATTTTCACAATTCAATCAACTTTCATTGGTTTAACAAAAACATTTTCATCATTGACACAATTCAATCAAACTTCATGGGTTTAATAGCAACGTTTTCATAATTTACACAATTCAATCAAATTTCATGGGTTTAACAACAACATTTTCATCATTCCCACAATTCAATCAAATTTCATGGGTTCAACAGCAACAATTTCATCATTCCCACAATTCAATCAAATTTCATGAGTTTAACAGCAACATTTTCATCATTCATACAATTCAATCAAATTTCATGGGTTTAACAACAAAATCTTCATCATTCATACAATTCAATCAAATTTTATAGGTTTACATCAACATTTTCATCATTCTCACAATTCAATCAAATTGCATGGGTTTAACAGCAACATTTTCTTCATTTACACAATTAAATAAATTTTATGGGTTTAACAACTATATTTTCATCATTCCCACAATTCAATCAAATTTCCTGGGTTTAACAACAACATTTTCATCAATCCCACAATTTTATCAAATTCCATGAGTTTAACAGCAACAAATTCATTATTCACACAATTCAGTCAAATTTCATGGTTTTAATAGCAACATTTTCATCATTCCCACAATTCAATCAAATTCCATGGGTTTAACAACAACAATTTCATCATGCGCACAATTTAATCAATTTTCATGAGTTTAACAACAACGTTTTCATCATTTTCACAATTCAATCAAATTTCATGGGTTTTACAGCAACATTTTCATCATTGACACAATTCAATCAAATTTCATGGGTTTAATAGCAACATTTTTATAACTTACACAATTCAATCATATTTCATGGGTTTAACAACAACATTTCCACCATTCCCACAATTTAATCAAATTTCAAGGGTTTAACAGCAAGATTTTCATCATTCCCACAATTCAATCGAATTTAATGGGTTTAACAACAACATTTTCATCATTCCTAAACTTTTATCAAATTTCATGGGTTTAACAACAACATTTTCATCATTAACACAAATCAATTAATTTTCATGGGTTTAATAGCACTATTTTCATCATTACACAATTAAATAAATTTCATGGGTTTATCAATAACATTTTATCATCATCCACAATTCAATCTAATTTCCTGGGTTTAACAAAAAAATCTTCATCATTCACACAATTCAATTAAATTTTATTGGTTTAATAACAACATTTTCATCATTCCCACAATTCAATCAAATTCCAGGGTTTAATAGCAACGTTTTCGTCATTTACTCAATTCAATCAAATTTTATGGTTTAAGTGCAACAATTTCATCATTCCCACAATTCAATCAATTTTCATGGGTTTAACTATAATATTTTCATCATTCCCACAATTCAATCAAATTTCATTGGTTTAACAACAACGTTTTCATCATTCCCACAATTCAATCAAATTCCATGGGTTTAGAGCAGCGTTTTCATCATTCACTCAATTCAATCAAATTTTAATGGTTTAAGAGCAACATTTCATCATTCCCACAATTTAATCAATTTTCACGGGTTTAACAGTAACATTTTCATCATTCCCACAATTCAATCAAATTTCATTGGTTTAACAACAACGTTTTCATCATTCCCTCAATTCAATCAAATTCCATGGGTTTAATAGCAGAATTTTCATCATTCACTCAATTCAATCAAATTTTAATGGTTTTAAGAGCAACAATTTCATCATTCCCACAATTCAATCAATTTTCACGGGTTTAACTATAACATTTTCATCATTCCCACAATTCAATCAACTTTCTTGAGTTTAACAGCAACATTTTCATCATTCACACAATTCAATCAGATTTCATGGGTTTAACAACAAAATCTTCATCATTCACACTATTCAATCAAATTTTCAGGGTTTAACATCAACATTTTTATCATTCCCACAATTCAATCAAATTGCATGGGTTTAACAGCAACATTTTCTTCCTTTACACAATTAAATAAATTTTATGGGTTTAACAACTAAATTTTCATCATTCCCACAATTCAATCAAATTTCCTGGGTTTAACAACAACATTTTCATCAATCCCACAACTTTATCAAATTCCATGAGTTTAACAGCAACATATTCATTATTCATACAATTCAATAGAATTTCATGGTTTTAATTGCAAAACTTTCATCATTTCCACAATTCAATCAAATTTCATGGGTTTAACAGCAACAATTTCATCATGCGCACATTTTAATCAATTTTCATGAGTTTAACAACAACAATTTCATCATTTTCACAATTCAATCAACTTTCATTGGTTTAACAAAACACTTTTCATCATTGACACAATTCAATCAACTTCATGGGTTTAATAGCAACGTTTTCAAAATTTACACAATTCAATCAAATTTCATGGGTTTAACAACAACATTTTCATCATTCCCACAATTCAATCAAATTTCATGGGTTCAACAGCAACAATTTCATCATTCCCACAATTCAATCAAATTTCATGAGTTTAACAGCAACATTTTCATCATTCATACAATTCAATCAAATTTCATGGGTTTAACAACAAAATCTTCATCATTCATACAATTCAATCAAATTTTATAGGTTTAACATCAACATTTTCATCATTCTCACAATTCAATCAAATTGCACGGGTTTAACAGCAACATTTTCTTCATTTACACAATTAAATAAATTTTATGGGTTTAACAACTATATTTTCATCATTCCCACAATTCAATCAAATTTCCTGGGTTTAACAACAACATTTTCATCAATCCCACAATTTTATCAAATTCCATGAGTTTAACAGCAACAAATTCATTATTCACACAATTCAGTCAAATTTCATGGTTTTAATAGCAACATTTTCATCATTCCCACAATTCAATCAAATTCCATGGGTTTAACCAACCAATTTCATCATGCGCACAATTTAATCAATTTTCATGAGTTTAACAACAACGTTTTCATCATTTTCACAATTCAATCAAATTTCATGGGTTTTACAGCAACATTTTCATCATTGACACAATTCAATCAAATTTCATGGGTTTAATAGCAACATTTTTATAACTTACACAATTCAATCATATTTCATGGTTTAACAACAACATTTCCACCATTCCCACAATTTAATCAAATTTCAAGGGTTTAACAGCAAGATTTTCATCATTCCCACAATTCAATCGAATTTAATGGGTTTAAAACAACAACATTTTCATCATTCCTAAACTTTTATCAAATTTCATGGGTTTAACAACAACATTTTTCATCATTCACACACAATTAATTTTCATGGGTTTAATAGCACTATTTTCATCATTTACACAATTAAATAAATTTCATGGGTTTATCAATAACATTTTCATCATTCACACAATTCAATCTAAATTCCTGGGTTTAACAAAAAAATCTTCATCATTCACACAATTCAATTAAATTTTATTGGTTTAATAACAACATTTTCATCATTCCCATAATTCAATCAAATTCCAGGGGTTTAATAGCAACGTTTTCATCATTTACTCAATTCAATCAAATTTTATGGTTTTAAGAGCAACAATTTCATCATTCCCACAATTCAATCAATTTTCATGGGTTTAACTATAATATTTTCATCATTCCCACAATTCAATCAAATTTCATTGGTTTAACAACAACAGTGTTTTCATCATTCCCACAATTCAATCAAATTCCATGGGTTTAAGAGCAGCGTTTTCATCATTCACTCAATTCAATCAAATTTTATGGTTTAAGAGCAACAATTTCATCATTCCCACAATTCAATCATTTTCACGGGTTTAAAACAGTAACATTTTCATCATTCCCACAATTCAATCAAATTTCATTGGTTTAACAACAACGTTTTCATCATTCCCACAATTCAATCAAATTCCATGGGTTTAATAGCAGATTTTCATCATTCACTCAATTCAATCAAATTTTATGGTTTTTAAGAGCAACAATTTCATCATTCCCACAATTCAATCAATTTTCACGGGTTTAACAGTAACATTTTCATCATTCCCACAATTCAATCAAATTTCTTGAGTTTAACAACAACATTTTCATCATTCACACAATTCAATCAGATTTCATGGGTTTAACAACAAAATCTTCATCATTCACACTATTCAATCAAATTTTATGGGTTTAACATCAACATTTTCATCATTCCCACAATTCAATCAAATTGCATGGGTTTAACAGCAACATTTTCTTCCTTTACACAATTAAATAAATTTTATGGGTTTAACAACTATATTTTCATCATTCCCACAATTCAATCAAATTTCCTGGGTTTAACAACGACATTTTCATCATCCCACAATTTTATCAAATTCCATGAGTTTAACAGCAATATATTCATTATTCATACAATTCAATAGAATTTCATGGTTTTAATTGCAAAACTTTCATCATTCCCACAATTCATTAAATTTCATGGGTTTTAACAGCAACAATTCATCATGCGCACATTTTAATCAATTTTCATGAGTTTAACAACAACAATTTCATCATTTTCACAATTCAATCAACTTTCATTGGTTTAACAAAAACTTTTCATCATTGACACAATTCAATCAAACTTCATGGGTTTAATAGCAACATTTTCATAATTTACACAATTCAATAAAATATCATGGGTTTAACAGTAACATTTTCATCATTCCCACAATTCAATCAAATTTCATGGGTTTAACAATAACATTTTCATCATTCCCACAATTCTATCAAATTTCATGGGTTTAAGAGCAACAATTTCATCATTCATCATTCACTCGATTCAATTAAAATTTATGGTTTTAAGAGCAACAATTTCATCATTCCCACAATTCAATCAATTTTCATGGGTTTAACAGTAACATTTTCATCATTCCCACAATTCAATCAAATTTCATTGGTTTAACAACAACGTTTTCATCATTCCCACAATTCAATCAAATTCCATGGGTTTAATAGTAGCGTTTTCATCATTCACTCAATTCGATCAAATTTTAATGGTTTTAAGAGCAACAATTTCATCATTCCCACAATTCAATCAATTTTCACGGGTTTAACAGTAACATTTTCATCATTCCCACAATTCAATCAAATTTCGTGAGTTTAACAACAACATTTTCATCATTCATACAATTCAATCAAATTTCATGGGTTTAACAACAAAATCTTAATCATTCATACAATTCAATCAAATTTCATGGGTTTTACAGCAACATTTTCATCATTGACACAATCCAATCAAATTGCATGGGTTTAATTGCAACATTTTTATAATTTACACAATTCAATCATATTTCATGGGTTTAACAACAACATTTCCTCCATTCCCACAATTTAATCAAATTTCAAGGGTTTAACAGCAGATTTTCATCATTCCCACAATTCAATCGAATTTAATGGGTTTAACAACAACATTTTCATCATTCCTAAACTTTTATCAAATTTCATGGTTTAACAACAACATTTTCATCATTCACACAATCATTTAATTTTCTGGGTTTAATAGCACTATTTTCATCATTTACACACTAAATAAATTTCATGGGTTTATCAATAACATTTTCATCATTCACACAATTCAATCTAATTTCCTGGGTTTAACAACAACATTTTCATCATTCCACAATTCAATCAAATTTCATGGTTCAATAGCAGCATTTTCATCATTCCCACAATTCAATCAATTTCATGAGTTTAACAGCAACATTTTCATCATTCATACAATTCAATCAAATAGCATGGGTTTAACAACAAATCTTCATCATTCATACAATTCAATCAAATTTATAGGTTTAACATCAACATTTTCATCATTCCACCATTCAATCAAATTGCACGGGTTTTAACAGCAACATTTTCTTCATTTACACAATTAAATAAATTTTATGGGTTTAACAACTATATTTTCATCATTCCCACAATTCAATCAATTTCCTGGGTTTACAACAACATTTTCATCAATCCCACAATTTTATCAAATTCCATGAGTTTAACAGCAACAAATTCATTATTCACACAATTCAGTGAAATTTCATGGTTTTAATAGCAACATTTTCATCATTCCCACGATTCAATCAAATCCATGGGTTTAACCACAACAAATTTCATCATGCGCACAATTTAATCAATTTCATGAGTTTAACAACAACGTTTTCATCATTTTCACAATTCAATCAAATTTCATGGGTTTTACAGCAACATTTTCATCATTGACACAATTCAATCAAATTTCATGGGTTTAATAGCAACATTTTTATAACTTACACAATTCAATCATATTTCATGGGTTTAACAACAACATTTCCACCATTCCCACATTTAATCAAATTTCAAGGGTTTAACAGCAAGATTTTCATCATTCCCACAATTCAATCGAATTTAATGGGTTTAACAACAACATTTTCATCATTCCTAAACTTTTATCAATTTCATGGGTTTAACAACAACATTTTCATCATTCACACAAATCAATTAATTTTCATGGGTTTAATAGCACTATTTTATCATTTACACAATTAAATAAATTTCATGGGTTTATCAATAACATTTTCATCATTCACACAATTCAATCTAATTCCTGGGTTTAACAAAAAAATCTTCATCATTCACACATTCAATTAAATTTTATTGGTTTAATCACAACATTTTCATCATTCCCATAATTCAATCAAATTCCAGGGTTTAATATAGCAACGTTTTCGATCATTTACTCAATTCAATCAAATTTATGGTTTTAAGAGCAACAATTTCATCATTCCCACAATTCAATCAATTTTCATGGGTTTAACTATAATATTTTCATCATTCCCACAATTCAATCAAATTTCATTGGTTTAACAACAACGTTTTCATCATTCCCACAATTCAATCAAATTCCATGGGTTTAAGAGCAGCGTTTTCATCATTCACTCAATTCAATCAAATTTTAATGGTTTTAAGAGCAACAATTTCATCATTCCCACAATTCAATCAATTTTCACGGGTTTAACAGTAACATTTTCATCATTCCCACAATTCAATCAAATTTCATTGGTTTAAAACAACAAAGTTTTCATCATTCCCACAATTCAATCAAATTCCATGGGTTTAATAGCAGAATTTTCATCATTCACTCAATTCAATCAAATTTTAATGGTTTAAGAGCAACAATTTCATCATTCCCACAATTCAATCAATTTTCACGGGTTTACAGTAACATTTTCATCATTCCCACAATTCAATCAAATTTCTTGAGTTTAACAGCAACATTTTCATCATTCACAAATTCATCAGATTTCATGGGTTTAACAACAAAATCTTCATCATTCACACTATTCAATCAAATTTATGGGTTTAACATCAACATTTTCATCATTCCCACAATTCAATCAAATTGCATGGGTTTAACAGCAACATTTTCTTCCTTTACACAATTAAATATTTTATGGGTTTAACAACTATATTTTCATCATTCCCACAATTCAATCAAATTTCCTGGGTTTAAAAAAAACGACATTTTCATCAATCCCACAATTTTATCAAATTCCATGAGTTTAACAGCAATAATATTCATTATTCATACAATTCAATAGAATTTCATGGTTTTAATGCAAAACTTTCATCATTCCCACAATTCAATTAAATTTCATGGTTTTTAACAGCAACAATTTCATCATGCGCACATTTTAATCAATTTTCATGAGTTTAACAACAACAATTTCATCATTTTCACAATTCAATCAACTTTCATTGGTTTAACAAAAACATTTTATCATTGACACAATTCAATCAAACTTCATGGGTTTAATAGCAACATTTTCATAATTTACACAATTCAATAAAATATCATGGGTTTAAACAGTAACATTTCATCATTCCCCAATTCAATCAAATTTCATGGGTTTAACAATAACATTTTCATCATTCCCACAATTCTATCAA
>NW_026112819.1:0-59402 GCF_024323335.1 Lathyrus oleraceus | reverse complement strand
AAACATATATATTTCAATATTAAACTTTATCTATCATTAATCTATGAAACTAAGTAAAAATTGAATATAAAAAATTATGAATGAGTATTTTCATACATTTTCGAATTGGTATTTTTTTCTACATCACTTTGAACGTGAAAGACCTAAATAACAACGATAATGGTCCATTGAAAACCATGGAACAAAGCTTCGTTTGCAACTTTAGAACACTTGTTCCTCAAAACAGATGATGGATTTTCAATGGCTGCCATTTTTTTTCTGCTGTCACTGTTTGTTAGTTGAAGCAACAAAGAGAGAGAAAGAGAAGAAATAGATATTTAGATAAAAACCAAAGAAAGAGAATAAATAGGGATTTCAAACATTATTGGGCCCTAATAACACACAAAGAAATCGGATTTCAAAAATTATTGAAAGCGCATGATACACGATTTGATCTCACCATATACAACCAAAACAAATTTTCTTTTCATTTGCAGAGAACAACACCCACTCTAGAGTTGTCAAATTCGCACCACTCACCGAAACTATCGGAAACACTCCGCAGAAGGAATTTCACAATTCCATTGAATTAATAGGACAATAACAACAACTATGCCTTTCAAACAAAAAATTAATAAAAATAAAGAACCGTACATACCAAAACATATATTTCAATATTATATTTAATATCATTAATCTATGAAACAAAGTAAAAATTGAACTAAAAAAACTATGATGAGTTTTTCATATATTTTTGAATTGGTATTTTTTCTACATCACTTTAACGTGAAAGACCTAAATACACAGCGATAATGGTTCCGTTCAAAACTAATGGAACAACATGTTTTACAGCTTTAGCAAACATGGTCCTCAAAAACAGAGTTTGGATTTTCAATGGCTGCCATTTTTTTGCTATCACTGTTCGTAGTTGAAAGCAACAAAGGAGTGAAAGAGAAGAAATAGATATTTGGATAAAACCAAAGAAAGAGAATAAATAGGGATTTCAATCATTACTGCCCTAATAACAAACAAGAAATTGGATTTCAAAAACTGTTATTGAAAGCGCAAATACACTTTTGATCTCCAATAATACAACCAAAAACATTTTCTTTTTCATTTGGCAGACAACAACCCAGTCAATAAGGTGTCCAATTCGCATCACTCACCGAAACTATCAGACATTCTCGCAGAAGGAATTTCACAATTCCAAATGAATTATTGGACAAAAACAACAATTTCAAGAAATAATAAAATAAAGAACCGTACATACCAAAACATATATATTCAATATTAAATTTATCTATCATTAATCTATGAAACTAAAGTAAAATTGAATATAAAAAATTATGAAGAGTATTTTCATACATTTTTGAATTGGTATTTTTTCTACATCACTTTGAACGTGAAAGACCTAAATACACAACGATAATGGTTCCATTGAAAACCAATGGAACAAAGCTTCGTTTTGCAACTTTAGAAAACTTGTTCCTCAAAACAGATGATGGATTTTCAATGGCTGCCATTTTTTTGCTGTCACTGTTTGTTAGTTGAAAGCAACAAAGGAGAGAAAGAGAAGAAATAGATATTTAGATAAAACCAAAGAAAGAGAATAAATAGGGATTTCAAACATTATTGGGCCCTAATAACACACAAGAAATCGGATTCAAAAACTGTTATTGAAAGCGCATGATACACGATTTGATCTCACCATATACAACCAAAAACAAATTTTCTTTTTCATTTGGCAGAGAACAGCACCCACTCTAGAGTTGTCAAATTCGCACCACTCACCGAAACTATCGAAACTCTCGCAGAAGGAATTTTCACAATTCCAATTGAATTAATAGGACAATAACAACACTAGCCTTTCAAACAAAAATAATAATAATAAATAAGAAACCGTACATACCAAAACATATTATTTCAATATTATATTTATATCATTAATCTATGAAACAAAGTAAAATTGAACTAAAAAAACTATGAATGAGTATTTTCATATATTTTTGAATTGGTATTTTTTCTACATCACTTTAAACGTGAAAGACCTAAATACACAGCGATAATGGTTCCGTTCAAACTAATGGAACAAAACAAGTTTTACAGCTTTAGCAAACTTGGTCCTCAAAACAGAGTTTGGATTTTCAATGGCTGCCATTTTTTTGCTATCACTGTTCGGTAGTTGAAAGCAACAAAGGAGTGAAAAGAAGAATAGATATTTGGATAAAACCAAAGAAAGAGAATAAATAGGGATTTCAATCATTACTGGGCCCTAATAACAAACAAGAAATTGGATTTCAAAACTGTTATTGAAAGCGCATAATACACACGATTTGTCTCCGAATATACAACCAAAAACAAATTTTCTTTTTCATTTGGCAGACAACAACATCCAGTCAATAGGTGTCCAATTCGCATCACTCACCGAAATATCAGACATTCTCGCAGAAGGAATTTTCACAATTCCAAATGAATTAATAGGACAAAAACAACAATTTCAAGAAATAATAATAAATAAAGAAACGTACATACCAAAACATATATATTTCAATATTAAATTTATCTATCATTAATCTATGAAACTAAAGTAAAAATTGAATATAAAAAATTATGAATGAGTATTTTCATACATTTTGAATTGGTATTTTTTTCTACATCACTTTGAACGTGAAAGACCTAAATACACAACGATAATGGTTCCATTGAAAACCAATGGAACAAAGCTTCGTTTTGCAACTTTAGAAACTTGTTCCTCAAAACAGATGATGGATTTTCAATGGCTGCCATTTTTTGCTGTCACTGTTTGTTAGTTGAAAGCAACAAAGGAGAGAAAGAGAAGAAATAGATATTTAGATAAAAACAAAGAAAGAGAATAAATAGGGATTTCAAACATTATTGGGCCCTAATAACACACAAGAAATCGGATTTCAAAAACTATTATTGAAAGCGCATGATACACGATTTGATCTCACCATATACAACCAAAAACAAATTTTTTTTCATTTGGCAGAGAACAGCACCCACTCTAGAGTTGTCAAATTCGCACCACTCACCGAAACTATCGGAAACTCCCGCAGAAGGAATTTTCACAATTCCAATTGAATTAATAGGACAATAACAACAACTATGCCTTTCAAACAAAAATAATAATAATAAATAAAGAAACCGTACATACCAAAACATATATATTTCAATATTATATTTATATATCATTAATCTATGAAACAAAAGTAAAATTGAACTAAAAAAACTATGAATGAGTATTTTCATATATTTTTGAATTGGTATTTTTTTCTACATCACTTTAAACGTGAAAGACCTAAATACACAGCGATAATGGTTCCGTTCAAAACTAATAACAAAACTTAGTTTTACAGCTTTAGCAAACTTGGTCCTCAAAACAGAGTTTGGATTTTCAATGGCTGCCATTTTTTTGCTATCACTGTTCGGTAGTTGAAAGCAACAAAGGAGTGAAAGAGAAGAAAGAGATATTTGGATAAAACCAAAGAAAGAGAATAAATAGGGATTTCAATCATTACTGGGCCCTAATAACAACAAGAAATTGGATTTCAAAAACTGTTATTGAAAGCGCATAATACACGATTTGATCTCCGAATATACAACCAAAAACAAATTTTCTTTTTCATTTGGCAGACAACAACATCCAGTCAATAGGTGTCCAATTCGCATCACTCACCGAAACTATCAGACATTCTCGCAGAAGGAATTTTCACAATTCCAAATGAATTAATAGGACAAAAAACCAATTTCAAGAAATAATAATAAATAAAGAAACCGTACATACCAAAACATATATTTCAATATTAAATTTATCTATCATTAATCTATGAAACTAAAGTAAAAATTGAATATAAAAAATTATGAATGAGTATTTTCATACATTTTTGAATTGGTATTTTTTTCTACATCACTTTGAACGTGAAAGACTAAATACACAACGATAATGGTTCCATTGAAAACCAATGGAACAAAGCTTCGTTTTGCAACTTTAGAAAACTTGTTCCTCAAAACAGATGATGGATTTTCAATGGCTGCCATTTTTTTGCTGTCACTGTTTGTTAGTTGAAAGCAACAAAGGAGAGAAAGAGAAGAAATAGATATTTAGATAAAAACCAAAGAAAGAGAATAAATAGGGATTTCAAACATTATTGGGCCCTAATAACACACAAGAAATCGGATTTCAAAAACTATTATTGAAAGCGCATGATACACGATTTGATCTCACCATATACAACCAAAAACAAATTTTCTTTTTCATTTGGCAGAGAACAGCACCCACTCTAGAGTTGTCAAATTCGCACCACTCACCGAAACTATCGGAAACTCCCGCAGAAGGAATTTTCACAATTCCAATTGAATTAATAGGACAATAACAACAACTATGCCTTTCAAACAAAAAATAATAATATAAATAAAGACCGTACATACCAAAACATATATATTTCAATATTATATTTATATATCATTAATCTATGAAACAAAAGTAAAATTGAAACTAAAAAAACTATGAATGGCTGATGGAGTATTTTCATATATTTTTGAATTGGTATTTTTTCTACATCACTTTAAACGTGAAAGACCTAAATACACAGCGATAATGGTTCCGTTCAAAACTAATGGGTTTTACAGCTTTAGCAAACATGGTCCTCAAAACAGAGTTTGGATTTTCAATGGCTGCCATTTTTTTCCTATCACTGTTCGGTAGTTGAAAGCAACAAAGGAGTGAAAGAGAAGAAATAGATATTTGGATAAAACCAAAGAAAGAGAATAAATAGGGATTTCAATCATTACTGGGCCCTAATAACAAACAAGAAATTGGATTTCAAAAACTGTTATTGAAAGCGCATAATGCACGATTTGATCTCCGAATATACAACCAAAACCAATTTTCTTTTTCATTTGGCAGACAACAACATCCAGTCAATAGGTGTCCAATTCGCATCACTCACCGGGGAAATCAAAAAAAAACTATCAGACATTCTCGCAGAAGGAATTTTCACAATTCCAAATGAATTAATAGGACAAAAACAACAATTTCAAGAAATAATAATAAATAAAGAAACCGTACATACCAAAACATATATATTCAATATTAAATTTATCTATCATTAATCTATGAAACTAAAGTAAAATTGAATATAAAAAATTATGAATGAGTATTTTCATACATTTTTGAATTGGTATTTTTTTCTACATCACTTTGAACGTGAAAGACCTAAATACACAACGATAATGGTTCCATTGAAAACCAATGGAACAAAGCTTCGTTTTGCAACTTTAGAAAACTTGTTCCTCAAAACAGATGATGGATTTTCAATGGCTGCCATTTTTTTGCTGTCACTGTTTGTTAGTTGAAAGCAACAAAGGAGAGAAAGAGAAGAAATAGATATTTAGATAAAACCAAAGAAAGAGAATAAATAGGGATTTCAAACATTATTGGGCCCTAATAACACACAAGAAATCGGATTTCAAAAACTATTATTGAAAGCGCATGATACACGATTTGATCTCACCATATACAACCAAAAACAAATTTTCTTTTTCATTTGGCAGAGAACAGCACCCACTCTAGAGTTGTCAAATTCGCACCACTCACCGAAACTATCGGAACTCCCGCAGAAGGAATTTTCACAATTCCAATTGAATTAATAGGACAATAACAACAACTATGCCTTTCAAACAAAAAATAATAATAATAAATAAAGAAACCGTACATACCAAAACATATATATTTCAATATTATATTTATATATCATTAATCTATGAAACAAAAGTAAAAATTGAACTAAAAAAACTATGAATGAGTATTTTCATATATTTTTGAATTGGTATTTTTTCTACATCACTTTAAACGTGAAAGACCTAAATACACAGCGATAATGGTTCCGTTCAAAACTAATGGAACAAAACTTAGTTTTACAGCTTTAGCAAACTTGGTCCTCAAAACAGAGTTTGGATTTTCAATGGCTGCCATTTTTTTGCTATCACTGTTCGGTAGTTGAAAGCAACAAAGGAGTGAAAGAGAAGAAATAGATATTTGGATAAAACCAAAGAAAGAGAATAAATAGGGATTTCAATCATTACTGGGCCCTAATAACAAACAAGAAATTGGATTTCAAAAACTGTTATTGAAAGCGCATAATACACGATTTGATCTCCGAATATACAACCAAAAACAAATTTTCTTTTTCATTTGGCAGACAACAACATCCAGTCAATAGGTGTCCAATTCGCATCACTCACCGAAACTATCAGACATTCTCGCAGAAGGAATTTTCACAATTCCAAATGAATTAATAGGACAAAAACAACAATTTCAAGAAATAATAATAAATAAAGAAACCGTACATACCAAAACATATATATTTCAATATTAAATTTATCTATCATTAATCTATGAAACTAAAGTAAAAATTGAATATAAAAAATTATGAATGAGTATTTTCATTTTTTTTGTGTCATTTTTTTTTTTTTTTTTTGTTTTTTTTTGCTTTTTTTTTTTGTTTTGTTTTTTTGGACATTTTTGAATTGGTATTTTTTTCTACATCACTTTGAACGTGAAAGACCTAAATACACAACGATAATGGTTCCATTGAAAACCAATGGAACAAAGCTTCGTTTTGCAACTTTAGAAAACTTGTTCCTCAAAACAGATGATGGATTTTCAATGGCTGCCATTTTTTTGCTGTCACTGTTTGTTAGTTGAAAGCAACAAAGGAGAGAAAGAGAAGAAATAGATATTTAGATAAAAACCAAAGAAAGAGAATAAATAGGGATTTCAAACATTATTGGGCCCTAATAACACACAAGAAATCGGATTTCAAAAACTGTTATTGAAAGCGCATGATACACGATTTGATCTCACCATATACAACCAAAAACAAATTTTCTTTTTCATTTGGCAGAGAACAGCACCCACTCTAGAGTTGTCAAATTCGCACCACTCACCGAAACTATCGGAAACTCCCGCAGAAGGAATTTTCACAATTCCAATTGAATTAATAGGACAATAACAACAACTATGCCTTTCAAACAAAAATAATAATAATAAATAAAGAAACCGTACATACCAAAACATATATATTTCAATATTATATTTATATATCATTAATCTATGAAACAAAAGTAAAAATTGAACTAAAAAAACTATGAATGAGTATTTTCATATATTTTTGAATTGGTATTTTTTCTACATCACTTTAAACGTGAAAGACCTAAATACACAGCGATAATGGTTCCGTTCAAAACTAATGGAACAAAACTTAGTTTTACAGCTTTAGCAAACATGGTCCTCAAAACAGAGTTTGGATTTTCAATGGCTGCCATTTTTTTGCTATCACTGTTCGGTAGTTGAAAGCAACAAAGGAGTGAAAGAGAAGAAATAGATATTTGGATAAAACCAAAGAAAGAGAATAAATAGGGATTTCAATCATTACTGGGCCCTAATAACAAACAAGAATGTGGATTTCAAAAACTGTTATTGAAAGCGCATAATACACGATTTGATCTCCGAATATACAACCAAAAACAAATTTTCTTTTTCATTTGGCAGACAACAACATCCAGTCAATAGGTGTCCAATTCGCATCACTCACCGAAACTATCAGACACCTTGTAACAAACTGCAAACCACTCACCAAACAACCCAAACTTCCCGACATTCTTCTCTAACTAAGGTTTGTGGTGTTATAACTGTATGAATTCTTCCAACTATTTCTCGCAGAAGGAATTTTCACAATTCCAA
Organism: Lathyrus oleraceus; assembly: GCF_024323335.1. Taxonomy (NCBI): domain Eukaryota; kingdom Viridiplantae; phylum Streptophyta; class Magnoliopsida; order Fabales; family Fabaceae; genus Lathyrus; species Lathyrus oleraceus. The sequence continues at coordinate 51,658 of NW_026112819.1, read as the reverse complement.
ATGAATTAATAGGACAAAAACAACAATTTCAAGAAATAATAATAAATAAAGAAACCGTACATACCAAAACATATATATTTCAATATTAAATTTATCTATCATTAATCTATGAAACTAAAGTAAAAATTGAATATAAAAAATTATGAATGAGTATTTTCATACATTTTTGAATTGGTATTTTTTTCTACATCACTTTGAACGTGAAAGACCTAAATACACAACGATAATGGTTCCATTGAAAACCAATGGAACAAAGCTTCGTTTTGCAACTTTAGAAAACTTGTTCCTCAAAACAGATGATGGATTTTCAATGGCTGCCATTTTTTTGCTGTCACTGTTTGTTAGTTGAAAGCAACAAAGGAGAGAAAGAGAAGAAATAGATATTTAGATAAAAACCAAAGAAAGAGAATAAATAGGGATTTCAAACATTATTGGGCCCTAATAACACACAAGAAATCGGATTTCAAAAACTGTTATTGAAAGCGCATGATACACGATTTGATCTCACCATATACAACCAAAAACAAATTTTCTTTTTCATTTGGCAGAGAACAGCACCCACTCTAGAGTTGTCAAATTCGCACCACTCACCGAAACTATCGGAAACTCCCGCAGAAGGAATTTTCACAATTCCAATTGAATTAATAGGACAATAACAACAACTATGCCTTTCAAACAAAATAATAATAATAAATAAAGAAACCGTACATACCAAAACATATATATTTCAATATTATATTTATATATCATTAATCTATGAAACAAAAGTAAAATTGAACTAAAAAAACTATGAATGAGTATTTTCATATATTTTTGAATTGGTATTTTTTCTACATCACTTTAAACGTGAAAGACCTAAATACACAGCGATAATGGTTCCGTTCAAAACTAATGGAACAAAACTTAGTTTTACAGCTTTAGCAAACATGGTCCTCAAAACAGAGTTTGGATGTAAAAAGAGGAGGACGGAAGCGAGGAAAAAAAAAAATCGATCAAAAAAAAAGTAGGGGCCCCACAGAAAAAAAGGAAGGGAAGGGGTTTCAATGGCTGCCATTTTTTTGCTATCACTGTTCGGTAGTTGAAAGCAACAAAGGAGTGAAAGAGAAGAAATAGATATTTGGATAAAACCAAAGAAAGAGAATAAATAGGGATTTCAATCATTACTGGGCCCTAATAACAAACAAGAAATTGGATTTCAAAAACTGTTATTGAAAGCGCATAATACACGATTTGATCTCCGAATATACAACCAAAAACAAATTTTCTTTTTCATTTGGCAGACAACAACATCCAGTCAATAGGTGTCCAATTCGCATCACTCACCGAAACTATCAGACATTCTCGCAGAAGGAATTTTCACAATTCCAAATGAATTAATAGGACAAAAACAACAATTTCAAGAAATAATAATAAATAAAGAAACCGTACATACCAAAACATATATATTTCAATATTAAATTTATCTATCATTAATCTATGAAACTAAAGTAAAAATTGAATATAAAAAATTATGAATGAGTATTTTCATACATTTTTGAATTGGTATTTTTTTCTACATCACTTTGAACGTGAAAGACCTAAATACACAACGATAATGGTTCCATTGAAAACCAATGGAACAAAGCTTCGTTTTGCAACTTTAGAAAACTTGTTCCTCAAAACAGATGATGGATTTTCAATGGCTGCCATTTTTTTGCTGTCACTGTTTGTTAGTTGAAAGCAACAAAGGAGAGAAAGAGAAGAAATAGATATTTAGATAAAAACCAAAGAAAGAGAATAAATAGGGATTTCAAACATTATTGGGCCCTAATAACACACAAGAAATCGGATTTCAAAAACTGTTATTGAAAGCGCATGATACACGATTTGATCTCACCATATACAACCAAAAACAAATTTTCTTTTTCATTTGGCAGAGAACAGCACCCACTCTAGAGTTGTCAAATTCGCACCACTCACCGAAACTATCGGAAACTCTCGCAGAAGGAATTTTCACAATTCCAATTGAATTAATAGGACAATAACAACAACTATGCCTTTCAAACAAAAAATAATAATAAATAAAGAAACCGTACATACCAAAACATATATATTTCAATATTATATTTATATATCATTAATCTATGAAACAAAAGTAAAAATTGAACTAAAAAAACTATGAATGAGTATTTTCATATATTTTTGAATTGGTATTTTTTCTACATCACTTTAAACGTGAAAGACCTAAATACACAGCGATAATGGTTCCGTTCAAAACTAATGGAACAAAACTTAGTTTTACAGCTTTAGCAAACATGGTCCTCAAAACAGAGTTTGGATTTTCAATGGCTGCCATTTTTTTGCTATCACTGTTCGGTAGTTGAAAGCAACAAAGGAGTGAAAGAGAAGAAATAGATATTTGGATAAAACCAAAGAAAGAGAATAAATAGGGATTTCAATCATTACTGGGCCCTAATAACAAACAAGAAATTGGATTTCAAAAACTGTTATTGAAAGCGCATAATACACGATTTGATCTCCGAATATACAACCAAAAACAATTTTCTTTTTCATTTGGCAGACAACAACATCCAGTCAATAGGTGTCCAATTCGCATCACTCACCGAAACTATCAGACATTCTCGCAGAAGGAATTTTCACAATTCCAAATGAATTAATAGGACAAAAACAACAATTTCAAGAAATAATAATAAATAAAGAAACCGTACATACCAAAACATATATATTTCAATATTAAATTTATCTATCATTAATCTATGAAACTAAAGTAAAAATTGAATATAAAAAATTATGAATGAGTATTTTCATACATTTTTGAATTGGTATTTTTTTCTACATCACTTTGAACGTGAAAGACCTAAATACACAACGATAATGGTTCCATTGAAAACCAATGGAACAAAGCTTCGTTTTGCAACTTTAGAAAACTTGTTCCTCAAAACAGATGATGGATTTTCAATGGCTGCCATTTTTTTGCTGTCACTGTTTGTTAGTTGAAAGCAACAAAGGAGAGAAAGAGAAGAAATAGATATTTAGATAAAAACCAAAGAAAGAGAATAAATAGGGATTTCAAACATTATTGGGCCCTAATAACACACAAGAAATCGGATTTCAAAAACTGTTATTGAAAGCGCATGATACACGATTTGATCTCACCATATACAACCAAAAACAAATTTTCTTTTTCATTTGGCAGAGAACAGCACCCACTCTAGAGTTGTCAAATTCGCACCACTCACCGAAACTATCGGAAACTCTCGCAGAAGGAATTTTCACAATTCCAATTGAATTAATAGGACAATAACAACAACTATGCCTTTCAAACAAAAAATAATAATAATAAATAAAGAAACCGTACATACCAAAACATATATATTTCAATATTATATTTATATATCATTAATCTATGAAACAAAAGTAAAAATTGAACTAAAAAAACTATGAATGAGTATTTTCATATATTTTTGAATTGGTATTTTTTCTACATCACTTTAAACGTGAAAGACCTAAATACACAGCGATAATGGTTCCGTTCAAAACTAATGGAACAAAACTTAGTTTTACAGCTTTAGCAAACATGGTCCTCAAAACAGAGTTTGGATTTTCAATGGCTGCCATTTTTTTGCTATCACTGTTCGGTAGTTGAAAGCAACAAAGGAGTGAAAGAGAAGAAATAGATATTTGGATAAAACCAAAGAAAGAGAATAAATAGGGATTTCAATCATTACTGGGCCCTAATAACAAACAAGAAATTGGATTTCAAAAACTGTTATTGAAAGCGCATAATACACGATTTGATCTCCGAATATACAACCAAAAACAAATTTTCTTTTTCATTTGGCAGACAACAACATCCAGTCAATAGGTGTCCAATTCGCATCACTCACCGAAACTATCAGACATTCTCGCAGAAGGAATTTTCACAATTCCAAATGAATTAATAGGACAAAACAACAATTTCAAGAAATAATAATAAATAAAGAAACCGTACATACCAAAACATATATATTTCAATATTAAATTTATCTATCATTAATCTATGAAACTAAAGTAAAAATTGAATATAAAAAATTATGAATGAGTATTTTCATACATTTTTGAATTGGTATTTTTTTCTACATCACTTTGAACGTGAAAGACCTAAATACACAACGATAATGGTTCCATTGAAAACCAATGGAACAAAGCTTCGTTTTGCAACTTTAGAAAACTTGTTCCTCAAAACAGATGATGGATTTTCAATGGCTGCCATTTTTTTGCTGTCACTGTTTGTTAGTTGAAAGCAACAAAGGAGAGAAAGAGAAGAAATAGATATTTAGATAAAAACCAAAGAAAGAGAATAAATAGGGATTTCAAACATTATTGGGCCCTAATAACACACAAGAAATCGGATTTCAAAAACTGTTATTGAAAGCGCATGATACACGATTTGATCTCACCATATACAACCAAAAACAAATTTTCTTTTTCATTTGGCAGAGAACAGCACCCACTCTAGAGTTGTCAAATTCGCACCACTCACCGAAACTATCGGAAACTCCCGCAGAAGGAATTTTCACAATTCCAATTGAATTAATAGGACAATAACAACAACTATGCCTTTCAAACAAAAAATAATAATAATAAATAAAGAAACCGTACATACCAAAACATATATATTTCAATATTATATTTATATATCATTAATCTATGAAACAAAAGTAAAAATTGAACTAAAAAAACTATGAATGAGTATTTTCATATATTTTTGAATTGGTATTTTTTCTACATCACTTTAAACGTGAAAGACCTAAATACACAGCGATAATGGTTCCGTTCAAAACTAATATAACAAAACTTAGTTTTACAGCTTTAGCAAACATGGTCCTCAAAACAGAGTTTGGATTTTCAATGGCTGCCATTTTTTTGCTATCACTGTTCGGTAGTTGAAAGCAACAAAGGAGTGAAAGAGAAGAAATAGATATTTGGATAAAACCAAAGAAAGAGAATAAATAGGGATTTCAATCATTACTGGGCCCTAATAACAAACAAGAAATTGGATTTCAAAAACTGTTATTGAAAGCGCATAATACACGATTTGATCTCCGAATATACAACCAAAAACAAATTTTCTTTTTCATTTGGCAGACAACAACATCCAGTCAATAGGTGTCCAATTCGCATCACTCACCGAAACTATCAGACATTCTCGCAGAAGGAATTTTCACAATTCCAAATGAATTAATAGGACAAAAACAACAATTTCAAGAAATAATAATAAATAAAGAAACCGTACATACCAAAACATATATATTTCAATATTAAATTTATCTATCATTAATCTATGAAACTAAAGTAAAAATTGAATATAAAAAATTATGAATGAGTATTTTCATACATTTTTGAATTGGTATTTTTTTCTACATCACTTTGAACGTGAAAGACCTAAATACACAACGATAATGGTTCCATTGAAAACCAATGGAACAAAGCTTCGTTTTGCAACTTTAGAAAACTTGTTCCTCAAAACAGATGATGGATTTTCAATGGCTGCCATTTTTTTGCTGTCACTGTTTGTTAGTTGAAAGCAACAAAGGAGAGAAAGAGAAGAAATAGATATTTAGATAAAAACCAAAGAAAGAGAATAAATAGGGATTTCAAACATTATTGGGCCCTAATAACACACAAGAAATCGGATTTCAAAAACTGTTATTGAAAGCGCATGATACACGATTTGATCTCACCATATACAACCAAAAACAAATTTTCTTTTTCATTTGGCAGAGAACAGCACCCACTCTAGAGTTGTCAAATTCGCACCACTCACCGAAACTATCGGAAACTCCGCAGAAGGAATTTTCACAATTCCAATTGAATTAATAGGACAATAACAACAACTATGCCTTTCAAACAAAAAATAATAATAATAAATAAAGAAACCGTACATACCAAAACATATATATTTCAATATTATATTTATATATCATTAATCTATGAAACAAAAGTAAAAATTGAACTAAAAAAACTATGAATGAGTATTTTCATATATTTTTGAATTGGTATTTTTTCTACATCACTTAAACGTGAAAGACCTAAATACACAGCGATAATGGTTCCGTTCAAAACTAATGGAACAAAACTTAGTTTTACAGCTTTAGCAAACATGGTCCTCAAAACAGAGTTTGGATTTTCAATGGCTGCCATTTTTTTGCTATCACTGTTCGGTAGTTGAAAGCAACAAAGGAGTGAAAGAGAAGAAATAGATATTTGGATAAAACCAAAGAAAGAGAATAAATAGGGATTTCAATCATTACTGGGCCCTAATAACAAACAAGAAATTGGATTTCAAAAACTGTTATTGAAAGCGCATAATACACGATTTGATCTCCGAATATACAACCAAAAACAAATTTTCTTTTTCATTTGGCAGACAACAACATCCAGTCAATAGGTGTCCAATTCGCATCACTCACCGAAACTATCAGACATTCTCGCAGAAGGAATTTTCACAATTCCAAATGAATTAATAGGACAAAAACAACAATTTCAAGAAATAATAATAAATAAAGAAACCGTACATACCAAAACATATATATTTCAATATTAAATTTATCTATCATTAATCTATGAAACTAAAGTAAAAATTGAATATAAAAAATTATGAATGAGTATTTTCATACATTTTTGAATTGGTATTTTTTTCTACATCACTTTGAACGTGAAAGACCTAAATACACAACGATAATGGTTCCATTGAAAACCAATGGAACAAAGCTTCGTTTTGCAACTTTAGAAAACTTGTTCCTCAAAACAGATGATGGATTTTCAATGGCTGCCATTTTTTTGCTGTCACTGTTTGTTAGTTGAAAGCAACAAAGGAGAGAAAGAGAAGAAATAGATATTTAGATAAAAACCAAAGAAAGAGAATAAATAGGGATTTCAAACATTATTGGGCCCTAATAACACACAAGAAATCGGATTTCAAAAACTGTTATTGAAAGCGCATGATACACGATTTGATCTCACCATATACAACCAAAAACAAATTTTCTTTTTCATTTGGCAGAGAACAGCACCCACTCTAGAGTTGTCAAATTCGCACCACTCACCGAAACTATCGGAAACTCTCGCAGAAGGAATTTTCACAATTCCAATTGAATTAATAGGACAATAACAACAACTATGCCTTTCAAACAAAAAATAATAATAATAAATAAAGAAACCGTACATACCAAAACATATATATTTCAATATTATATTTATATATCATTAATCTATGAAACAAAAGTAAAAATTGAACTAAAAAAACTATGAATGAGTATTTTCATATATTTTTGAATTGGTATTTTTTCTACATCACTTAAACGTGAAAGACCTAAATACACAGCGATAATGGTTCCGTTCAAAACTAATGGAACAAAACTTAGTTTTACAGCTTTAGCAAACATGGTCCTCAAAACAGAGTTTGGATTTTCAATGGCTGCCATTTTTTTGCTATCACTGTTCGGTAGTTGAAAGCAACAAAGGAGTGAAAGAGAAGAAATAGATATTTGGATAAAACCAAAGAAAGAGAATAAATAGGGATTTCAATCATTACTGGGCCCTAATAACAAACAAGAAATTGGATTTCAAAAACTGTTATTGAAAGCGCATAATACACGATTTGATCTCCGAATATACAACCAAAAACAAATTTTCTTTTTCATTTGGCAGACAACAACATCCAGTCAATAGGTGTCCAATTCGCATCACTCACCGAAACTATCAGACATTCTCGCAGAAGGAATTTTCACAATTCCAAATGAATTAATAGGACAAAAACAACAATTTCAAGAAATAATAATAAATAAAGAAACCGTACATACCAAAACATATATATTTCAATATTAAATTTATCTATCATTAATCTATGAAACTAAAGTAAAAATTGAATATAAAAAATTATGAATGAGTATTTTCATACATTTTTGAATTGGTATTTTTTTCTACATCACTTTGAACGTGAAAGACCTAAATACACAACGATAATGGTTCCATTGAAAACCAATGGAACAAAGCTTCGTTTTGCAACTTTAGAAAACTTGTTCCTCAAAACAGATGATGGATTTTCAATGGCTGCCATTTTTTTGCTGTCACTGTTTGTTAGTTGAAAGCAACAAAGGAGAGAAAGAGAAGAAATAGATATTTAGATAAAAACCAAAGAAAGAGAATAAATAGGGATTTCAAACATTATTGGGCCCTAATAACACACAAGAAATCGGATTTCAAAAACTGTTATTGAAAGCGCATGATACACGATTTGATCTCACCATATACAACCAAAAACAAATTTTCTTTTTCATTTGGCAGAGAACAGCACCCACTCTAGAGTTGTCAAATTCGCACCACTCACCGAAACTATCGGAAACTCTCGCAGAAGGAATTTTCACAATTCCAATTGAATTAATAGGACAATAACAACAACTATGCCTTTCAAACAAAAAATAATAATAATAAATAAAGAAACCGTACATACCAAAACATATATATTTCAATATTATATTTATATATCATTAATCTATGAAACAAAAGTAAAAATTGAACTAAAAAAACTATGAATGAGTATTTTCATATATTTTTGAATTGGTATTTTTTCTACATCACTTAAACGTGAAAGACCTAAATACACAGCGATAATGGTTCCGTTCAAAACTAATGGAACAAAACTTAGTTTTACAGCTTTAGCAAACATGGTCCTCAAAACAGAGTTTGGATTTTCAATGGCTGCCATTTTTTTGCTATCACTGTTCGGTAGTTGAAAGCAACAAAGGAGTGAAAGAGAAGAAATAGATATTTGGATAAAACCAAAGAAAGAGAATAAATAGGGATTTCAATCATTACTGGGCCCTAATAACAAACAAGAAATTGGATTTCAAAAACTGTTATTGAAAGCGCATAATACACGATTTGATCTCCGAATATACAACCAAAAACAAATTTTCTTTTTCATTTGGCAGACAACAACATCCAGTCAATAGGTGTCCAATTCGCATCACTCACCGAAACTATCAGACATTCTCGCAGAAGGAATTTTCACAATTCCAAATGAATTAATTGGACAAAAACAACAATTTCAAGAAATAATAATAAATAAAGAAACCGTACATACCAAAACATATATATTTCAATATTAAATTTATCTATCATTAATCTATGAAACTAAAGTAAAAATTGAATATAAAAAATTATGAATGAGTATTTTCATACATTTTTGAATTGGTATTTTTTTCTACATCACTTTGAACGTGAAAGACCTAAATACACAACGATAATGGTTCCATTGAAAACCAATGGAACAAAGCTTCGTTTTGCAACTTTAGAAAACTTGTTCCTCAAAACAGATGATGGATTTTCAATGGCTGCCATTTTTTTGCTGTCACTGTTTGTTAGTTGAAAGCAACAAAGGAGAGAAAGAGAAGAAATAGATATTTAGATAAAAACCAAAGAAAGAGAATAAATAGGGATTTCAAACATTATTGGGCCCTAATAACACACAAGAAATCGGATTTCAAAAACTGTTATTGAAAGCGCATGATACACGATTTGATCTCACCATATACAACCAAAAACAAATTTTCTTTTTCATTTGGCAGAGAACAGCACCCACTCTAGAGTTGTCAAATTCGCACCACTCACCGAAACTATCGGAAACTCTCGCAGAAGGAATTTTCACAATTCCAATTGAATTAATAGGACAATAACAACAACTATGCCTTTCAAACAAAAAATAATAATAATAAATAAAGAAACCGTACATACCAAAACATATATATTTCAATATTATATTTATATATCATTAATCTATGAAACAAAAGTAAAAATTGAACTAAAAAAACTATGAATGAGTATTTTCATATATTTTTGAATTGGTATTTTTTCTACATCACTTTAAACGTGAAAGACCTAAATACACAGCGATAATGGTTCCGTTCAAAACTAATGGAACAAAACTTAGTTTTACAGCTTTAGCAAACATGGTCCTCAAAACAGAGTTTGGATTTTCAATGGCTGCCATTTTTTTGCTATCACTGTTCGGTAGTTGAAAGCAACAAAGGAGTGAAAGAGAAGAAATAGATATTTGGATAAAACCAAAGAAAGAGAATAAATAGGGATTTCAATCATTACTGGGCCCTAATAACAAACAAGAAATTGGATTTCAAAAACTGTTATTGAAAGCGCATAATACACGATTTGATCTCCGAATATACAACCAAAAACAAATTTTCTTTTTCATTTGGCAGACAACAACATCCAGTCAATAGGTGTCCAATTCGCATCACTCACCGAAACTATCAGACATTCTCGCAGAAGGAATTTTCACAATTCCAAATGAATTAATAGGACAAAAACAACAATTTCAAGAAATAATAATAAATAAAGAAACCGTACATACCAAAACATATATATTTCAATATTAAATTTATCTATCATTAATCTATGAAACTAAAGTAAAAATTGAATATAAAAAATTATGAATGAGTATTTTCATACATTTTTGAATTGGTATTTTTTTCTACATCACTTTGAACGTGAAAGACCTAAATACACAACGATAATGGTTCCATTGAAAACCAATGGAACAAAGCTTCGTTTTGCAACTTTAGAAAACTTGTTCCTCAAAACAGATGATGGATTTTCAATGGCTGCCATTTTTTTGCTGTCACTGTTTGTTAGTTGAAAGCAACAAAGGAGAGAAAGAGAAGAAATAGATATTTAGATAAAAACCAAAGAAAGAGAATAAATAGGGATTTCAAACATTATTGGGCCCTAATAACACACAAGAAATCGGATTTCAAAAACTGTTATTGAAAGCGCATGATACACGATTTGATCTCACCATATACAACCAAAAACAAATTTTCTTTTTCATTTGGCAGAGAACAGCACCCACTCTAGAGTTGTCAAATTCGCACCACTCACCGAAACTATCGGAAACTCTCGCAGAAGGAATTTTCACAATTCCAATTGAATTAATAGGACAATAACAACAACTATGCCTTTCAAACAAAAAATAATAATAATAAATAAAGAAACCGTACATACCAAAACATATATATTTCAATATTATATTTATATATCATTAATCTATGAAACAAAAGTAAAAATTGAACTAAAAAAACTATGAATGAGTATTTTCATATATTTTTGAATTGGTATTTTTTCTACATCACTTTAAACGTGAAAGACCTAAATACACAGCGATAATGGTTCCGTTCAAAACTAATGGAACAAAACTTAGTTTTACAGCTTTAGCAAACATGGTCCTCAAAACAGAGTTTGGATTTTCAATGGCTGCCATTTTTTTGCTATCACTGTTCGGTAGTTGAAAGCAACAAAGGAGTGAAAGAGAAGAAATAGATATTTGGATAAAACCAAAGAAAGAGAATAAATAGGGATTTCAATCATTACTGGGCCCTAATAACAAACAAGAAATTGGATTTCAAAAACTGTTATTGAAAGCGCATAATACACGATTTGATCTCCGAATATACAACCAAAAACAAATTTTCTTTTTCATTTGGCAGACAACAACATCCAGTCAATAGGTGTCCAATTCGCATCACTCACCGAAACTATCAGACATTCTCGCAGAAGGAATTTTCACAATTCCAAATGAATTAATAGGACAAAAACAACAATTTCAAGAAATAATAATAAATAAAGAAACCGTACATACCAAAACATATATATTTCAATATTAAATTTATCTATCATTAATCTATGAAACTAAAGTAAAAATTGAATATAAAAAATTATGAATGAGTATTTTCATACATTTTTGAATTGGTATTTTTTTCTACATCACTTTGAACGTGAAAGACCTAAATACACAACGATAATGGTTCCATTGAAAACCAATGGAACAAAGCTTCGTTTTGCAACTTTAGAAAACTTGTTCCTCAAAACAGATGATGGATTTTCAATGGCTGCCATTTTTTTGCTGTCACTGTTTGTTAGTTGAAAGCAACAAAGGAGAGAAAGAGAAGAAATAGATATTTAGATAAAAACCAAAGAAAGAGAATAAATAGGGATTTCAAACATTATTGGGCCCTAATAACACACAAGAAATCGGATTTCAAAAACTGTTATTGAAAGCGCATGATACACGATTTGATCTCACCATATACAACCAAAAACAAATTTTCTTTTTCATTTGGCAGAGAACAGCACCCACTCTAGAGTTGTCAAATTCGCACCACTCACCGAAACTATCGGAAACTCTCGCAGAAGGAATTTTCACAATTCCAATTGAATTAATAGGACAATAACAACAACTATGCCTTTCAAACAAAAAATAATAATAATAAATAAAGAAACCGTACATACCAAAACATATATATTTCAATATTATATTTATATATCATTAATCTATGAAACAAAAGTAAAAATTGAACTAAAAAAACTATGAATGAGTATTTTCATATATTTTTGAATTGGTATTTTTTCTACATCACTTTAAACGTGAAAGACCTAAATACACAGCGATAATGGTTCCGTTCAAAACTAATGGAACAAAACTTAGTTTTACAGCTTTAGCAAACATGGTCCTCAAAACAGAGTTTGGATTTTCAATGGCTGCCATTTTTTTGCTATCACTGTTCGGTAGTTGAAAGCAACAAAGGAGTGAAAGAGAAGAAATAGATATTTGGATAAAACCAAAGAAAGAGAATAAATAGGGATTTCAATCATTACTGGGCCCTAATAACAAACAAGAAATTGGATTTCAAAAACTGTTATTGAAAGCGCATAATACACGATTTGATCTCCGAATATACAACCAAAAACAAATTTTCTTTTTCATTTGGCAGACAACAACATCCAGTCAATAGGTGTCCAATTCGCATCACTCACCGAAACTATCAGACATTCTCGCAGAAGGAATTTTCACAATTCCAAATGAATTAATTGGACAAAAACAACAATTTCAAGAAATAATAATAAATAAAGAAACCGTACATACCAAAACATATATATTTCAATATTAAATTTATCTATCATTAATCTATGAAACTAAAGTAAAAATTGAATATAAAAAATTATGAATGAGTATTTTCATACATTTTTGAATTGGTATTTTTTTCTACATCACTTTGAACGTGAAAGACCTAAATACACAACGATAATGGTTCCATTGAAAACCAATGGAACAAAGCTTCGTTTTGCAACTTTAGAAAACTTGTTCCTCAAAACAGATGATGGATTTTCAATGGCTGCCATTTTTTTGCTGTCACTGTTTGTTAGTTGAAAGCAACAAAGGAGAGAAAGAGAAGAAATAGATATTTAGATAAAAACCAAAGAAAGAGAATAAATAGGGATTTCAAACATTATTGGGCCCTAATAACACACAAGAAATCGGATTTCAAAAACTGTTATTGAAAGCGCATGATACACGATTTGATCTCACCATATACAACCAAAAACAAATTTTCTTTTTCATTTGGCAGAGAACAGCACCCACTCTAGAGTTGTCAAATTCGCACCACTCACCGAAACTATCGGAAACTCTCGCAGAAGGAATTTTCACAATTCCAATTGAATTAATAGGACAATAACAACAACTATGCCTTTCAAACAAAAAATAATAATAATAAATAAAGAAACCGTACATACCAAAACATATATATTTCAATATTATATTTATATATCATTAATCTATGAAACAAAAGTAAAAATTGAACTAAAAAAACTATGAATGAGTATTTTCATATATTTTTGAATTGGTATTTTTTCTACATCACTCTAAACGTGAAAGACCTAAATACACAGCGATAATGGTTCCGTTCAAAACTAATGGAACAAAACTTAGTTTTACAGCTTTAGCAAACATGGTCCTCAAAACAGAGTTTGGATTTTCAATGGCTGCCATTTTTTTGCTATCACTGTTCGGTAGTTGAAAGCAACAAAGGAGTGAAAGAGAAGAAATAGATATTTGGATAAAACCAAAGAAAGAGAATAAATAGGGATTTCAATCATTACTGGGCCCTAATAACAAACAAGAAATTGGATTTCAAAAACTGTTATTGAAAGCGCATAATACACGATTTGATCTCCGAATATACAACCAAAAACAAATTTTCTTTTTCATTTGGCAGACAACAACATCCAGTCAATAGGTGTCCAATTCGCATCACTCACCGAAACTATCAGACATTCTCGCAGAAGGAATTTTCACAATTCCAAATGAATTAATAGGACAAAAACAACAATTTCAAGAAATAATAATAAATAAAGAAACCGTACATACCAAAACATATATATTTCAATATTAAATTTATCTATCATTAATCTATGAAACTAAAGTAAAAATTGAATATAAAAAATTATGAATGAGTATTTTCATACATTTTTGAATTGGTATTTTTTTCTACATCACTTTGAACGTGAAAGACCTAAATACACAACGATAATGGTTCCATTGAAAACCAATGGAACAAAGCTTCGTTTTGCAACTTTAGAAAACTTGTTCCTCAAAACAGATGATGGATTTTCAATGGCTGCCATTTTTTTGCTGTCACTGTTTGTTAGTTGAAAGCAACAAAGGAGAGAAAGAGAAGAAATAGATATTTAGATAAAAACCAAAGAAAGAGAATAAATAGGGATTTCAAACATTATTGGGCCCTAATAACACACAAGAAATCGGATTTCAAAAACTGTTATTGAAAGCGCATGATACACGATTTGATCTCACCATATACAACCAAAAACAAATTTTCTTTTTCATTTGGCAGAGAACAGCACCCACTCTAGAGTTGTCAAATTCGCACCACTCACCGAAACTATCGGAAACTCTCGCAGAAGGAATTTTCACAATTCCAATTGAATTAATAGGACAATAACAACAACTATGCCTTTCAAACAAAAAATAATAATAATAAATAAAGAAACCGTACATACCAAAACATATATATTTCAATATTATATTTATATATCATTAATCTATGAAACAAAAGTAAAAATTGAACTAAAAAAACTATGAATGAGTATTTTCATATATTTTTGAATTGGTATTTTTTCTACATCACTTTAAACGTGAAAGACCTAAATACACAGCGATAATGGTTCCGTTCAAAACTAATGGAACAAAACTTAGTTTTACAGCTTTAGCAAACATGGTCCTCAAAACAGAGTTTGGATTTTCAATGGCTGCCATTTTTTTGCTATCACTGTTCGGTAGTTGAAAGCAACAAAGGAGTGAAAGAGAAGAAATAGATATTTGGATAAAACCAAAGAAAGAGAATAAATAGGGATTTCAATCATTACTGGGCCCTAATAACAAACAAGAAATTGGATTTCAAAAACTGTTATTGAAAGCGCATAATACACGATTTGATCTCCGAATATACAACCAAAAACAAATTTTCTTTTTCATTTGGCAGACAACAACATCCAGTCAATAGGTGTCCAATTCGCATCACTCACCGAAACTATCAGACATTCTCGCAGAAGGAATTTTCACAATTCCAAATGAATTAATTGGACAAAAACAACAATTTCAAGAAATAATAATAAATAAAGAAACCGTACATACCAAAACATATATATTTCAATATTAAATTTATCTATCATTAATCTATGAAACTAAAGTAAAAATTGAATATAAAAAATTATGAATGAGTATTTTCATACATTTTTGAATTGGTATTTTTTTCTACATCACTTTGAACGTGAAAGACCTAAATACACAACGATAATGGTTCCATTGAAAACCAATGGAACAAAGCTTCGTTTTGCAACTTTAGAAAACTTGTTCCTCAAAACAGATGATGGATTTTCAATGGCTGCCATTTTTTTGCTGTCACTGTTTGTTAGTTGAAAGCAACAAAGGAGAGAAAGAGAAGAAATAGATATTTAGATAAAAACCAAAGAAAGAGAATAAATAGGGATTTCAAACATTATTGGGCCCTAATAACACACAAGAAATCGGATTTCAAAAACTGTTATTGAAAGCGCATGATACACGATTTGATCTCACCATATACAACCAAAAACAAATTTTCTTTTTCATTTGGCAGAGAACAGCACCCACTCTAGAGTTGTCAAATTCGCACCACTCACCGAAACTATCGGAAACTCTCGCAGAAGGAATTTTCACAATTCCAATTGAATTAATAGGACAATAACAACAACTATGCCTTTCAAACAAAAAATAATAATAATAAATAAAGAAACCGTACATACCAAAACATATATATTTCAATATTATATTTATATATCATTAATCTATGAAACAAAAGTAAAAATTGAACTAAAAAAACTATGAATGAGTATTTTCATATATTTTTGAATTGGTATTTTTTCTACATCACTTTAAACGTGAAAGACCTAAATACACAGCGATAATGGTTCCGTTCAAAACTAATGGAACAAAACTTAGTTTTACAGCTTTAGCAAACATGGTCCTCAAAACAGAGTTTGGATTTTCAATGGCTGCCATTTTTTTGCTATCACTGTTCGGTAGTTGAAAGCAACAAAGGAGTGAAAGAGAAGAAATAGATATTTGGATAAAACCAAAGAAAGAGAATAAATAGGGATTTCAATCATTACTGGGCCCTAATAACAAACAAGAAATTGGATTTCAAAAACTGTTATTGAAAGCGCATAATACACGATTTGATCTCCGAATATACAACCAAAAACAAATTTTCTTTTTCATTTGGCAGACAACAACATCCAGTCAATAGGTGTCCAATTCGCATCACTCACCGAAACTATCAGACATTCTCGCAGAAGGAATTTTCACAATTCCAAATGAATTAATTGGACAAAAACAACAATTTCAAGAAATAATAATAAATAAAGAAACCGTACATACCAAAACATATATATTTCAATATTAAATTTATCTATCATTAATCTATGAAACTAAAGTAAAAATTGAATATAAAAAATTATGAATGAGTATTTTCATACATTTTTGAATTGGTATTTTTTTCTACATCACTTTGAACGTGAAAGACCTAAATACACAACGATAATGGTTCCATTGAAAACCAATGGAACAAAGCTTCGTTTTGCAACTTTAGAAAACTTGTTCCTCAAAACAGATGATGGATTTTCAATGGCTGCCATTTTTTTGCTGTCACTGTTTGTTAGTTGAAAGCAACAAAGGAGAGAAAGAGAAGAAATAGATATTTAGATAAAAACCAAAGAAAGAGAATAAATAGGGATTTCAAACATTATTGGGCCCTAATAACACACAAGAAATCGGATTTCAAAAACTGTTATTGAAAGCGCATGATACACGATTTGATCTCACCATATACAACCAAAAACAAATTTTCTTTTTCATTTGGCAGAGAACAGCACCCACTCTAGAGTTGTCAAATTCGCACCACTCACCGAAACTATCGGAAACTCTCGCAGAAGGAATTTTCACAATTCCAATTGAATTAATAGGACAATAACAACAACTATGCCTTTCAAACAAAAAATAATAATAATAAATAAAGAAACCGTACATACCAAAACATATATATTTCAATATTATATTTATATATCATTAATCTATGAAACAAAAGTAAAAATTGAACTAAAAAAACTATGAATGAGTATTTTCATATATTTTTGAATTGGTATTTTTTCTACATCACTTTAAACGTGAAAGACCTAAATACACAGCGATAATGGTTCCGTTCAAAACTAATGTAACAAAACTTAGTTTTACAGCTTTAGCAAACATGGTCCTCAAAACAGAGTTTGGATTTTCAATGGCTGCCATTTTTTTGCTATCACTGTTCGGTAGTTGAAAGCAACAAAGGAGTGAAAGAGAAGAAATAGATATTTGGATAAAACCAAAGAAAGAGAATAAATAGGGATTTCAATCATTACTGGGCCCTAATAACAAACAAGAAATTGGATTTCAAAAACTGTTATTGAAAGCGCATAATACACGATTTGATCTCCGAATATACAACCAAAAACAAATTTTCTTTTTCATTTGGCAGACAACAACATCCAGTCAATAGGTGTCCAATTCGCATCACTCACCGAAACTATCAGACATTCTCGCAGAAGGAATTTTCACAATTCCAAATGAATTAATTGGACAAAAACAACAATTTCAAGAAATAATAATAAATAAAGAAACCGTACATACCAAAACATATATATTTCAATATTAAATTTATCTATCATTAATCTATGAAACTAAAGTAAAAATTGAATATAAAAAATTATGAATGAGTATTTTCATACATTTTTGAATTGGTATTTTTTTCTACATCACTTTGAACGTGAAAGACCTAAATACACAACGATAATGGTTCCATTGAAAACCAATGGAACAAAGCTTCGTTTTGCAACTTTAGAAAACTTGTTCCTCAAAACAGATGATGGATTTTCAATGGCTGCCATTTTTTTGCTGTCACTGTTTGTTAGTTGAAAGCAACAAAGGAGAGAAAGAGAAGAAATAGATATTTAGATAAAAACCAAAGAAAGAGAATAAATAGGGATTTCAAACATTATTGGGCCCTAATAACACACAAGAAATCGGATTTCAAAAACTGTTATTGAAAGCGCATGATACACGATTTGATCTCACCATATACAACCAAAAACAAATTTTCTTTTTCATTTGGCAGAGAACAGCACCCACTCTAGAGTTGTCAAATTCGCACCACTCACCGAAACTATCGGAAACTCTCGCAGAAGGAATTTTCACAATTCCAATTGAATTAATAGGACAATAACAACAACTATGCCTTTCAAACAAAAAATAATAATAATAAATAAAGAAACCGTACATACCAAAACATATATATTTCAATATTATATTTATATATCATTAATCTATGAAACAAAAGTAAAAATTGAACTAAAAAAACTATGAATGAGTATTTTCATATATTTTTGAATTGGTATTTTTTCTACATCACTTTAAACGTGAAAGACCTAAATACACAGCGATAATGGTTCCGTTCAAAACTAATGGAACAAAACTTAGTTTTACAGCTTTAGCAAACATGGTCCTCAAAACAGAGTTTGGATTTTCAATGGCTGCCATTTTTTTGCTATCACTGTTCGGTAGTTGAAAGCAACAAAGGAGTGAAAGAGAAGAAATAGATATTTGGATAAAACCAAAGAAAGAGAATAAATAGGGATTTCAATCATTACTGGGCCCTAATAACAAACAAGAAATTGGATTTCAAAAACTGTTATTGAAAGCGCATAATACACGATTTGATCTCCGAATATACAACCAAAAACAAATTTTCTTTTTCATTTGGCAGACAACAACATCCAGTCAATAGGTGTCCAATTCGCATCACTCACCGAAACTATCAGACATTCTCGCAGAAGGAATTTTCACAATTCCAAATGAATTAATGGACAAAAACAACAATTTCAAGAAATAATAATAAATAAAGAAACCGTACATACCAAAACATATATATTTCAATATTAAATTTATCTATCATTAATCTATGAAACTAAAGTAAAAATTGAATATAAAAAATTATGAATGAGTATTTTCATACATTTTTGAATTGGTATTTTTTTCTACATCACTTTGAACGTGAAAGACCTAAATACACAACGATAATGGTTCCATTGAAAACCAATGGAACAAAGCTTCGTTTTGCAACTTTAGAAAACTTGTTCCTCAAAACAGATGATGGATTTTCAATGGCTGCCATTTTTTTGCTGTCACTGTTTGTTAGTTGAAAGCAACAAAGGAGAGAAAGAGAAGAAATAGATATTTAGATAAAAACCAAAGAAAGAGAATAAATAGGGATTTCAAACATTATTGGGCCCTAATAACACACAAGAAATCGGATTTCAAAAACTGTTATTGAAAGCGCATGATACACGATTTGATCTCACCATATACAACCAAAAACAAATTTTCTTTTTCATTTGGCAGAGAACAGCACCCACTCTAGAGTTGTCAAATTCGCACCACTCACCGAAACTATCGGAAACTCTCGCAGAAGGAATTTTCACAATTCCAATTGAATTAATAGGACAATAACAACAACTATGCCTTTCAAACAAAAAATAATAATAAATAAAGAAACCGTACATACCAAAACATATATATTTCAATATTATATTTATATATCATTAATCTATGAAACAAAAGTAAAAATTGAACTAAAAAAACTATGAATGAGTATTTTCATATATTTTTGAATTGGTATTTTTTCTACATCACTTTAAACGTGAAAGACCTAAATACACAGCGATAATGGTTCCGTTCAAAACTAATGGAACAAAACTTAGTTTTACAGCTTTAGCAAACATGGTCCTCAAAACAGAGTTTGGATTTTCAATGGCTGCCATTTTTTTGCTATCACTGTTCGGTAGTTGAAAGCAACAAAGGAGTGAAAGAGAAGAAATAGATATTTGGATAAAACCAAAGAAAGAGAATAAATAGGGATTTCAATCATTACTGGGCCCTAATAACAAACAAGAAATTGGATTTCAAAAACTGTTATTGAAAGCGCATAATACACGATTTGATCTCCGAATATACAACCAAAAACAAATTTTCTTTTTCATTTGGCAGACAACAACATCCAGTCAATAGGTGTCCAATTCGCATCACTCACCGAAACTATCAGACATTCTCGCAGAAGGAATTTTCACAATTCCAAATGAATTAATTGGACAAAAACAACAATTTCAAGAAATAATAATAAATAAAGAAACCGTACATACCAAAACATATATATTTCAATATTAAATTTATCTATCATTAATCTATGAAACTAAAGTAAAAATTGAATATAAAAAATTATGAATGAGTATTTTCATACATTTTTGAATTGGTATTTTTTTCTACATCACTTTGAACGTGAAAGACCTAAATACACAACGATAATGGTTCCATTGAAAACCAATGGAACAAAGCTTCGTTTTGCAACTTTAGAAAACTTGTTCCTCAAAACAGATGATGGATTTTCAATGGCTGCCATTTTTTTGCTGTCACTGTTTGTTAGTTGAAAGCAACAAAGGAGAGAAAGAGAAGAAATAGATATTTAGATAAAAACCAAAGAAAGAGAATAAATAGGGATTTCAAACATTATTGGGCCCTAATAACACACAAGAAATCGGATTTCAAAAACTGTTATTGAAAGCGCATGATACACGATTTGATCTCACCATATACAACCAAAAACAAATTTTCTTTTTCATTTGGCAGAGAACAGCACCCACTCTAGAGTTGTCAAATTCGCACCACTCACCGAAACTATCGGAAACTCTCGCAGAAGGAATTTTCACAATTCCAATTGAATTAATAGGACAATAACAACAACTATGCCTTTCAAACAAAAAATAATAATAATAAATAAAGAAACCGTACATACCAAAACATATATATTTCAATATTATATTTATATATCATTAATCTATGAAACAAAAGTAAAAATTGAACTAAAAAAACTATGAATGAGTATTTTCATATATTTTTGAATTGGTATTTTTTCTACATCACTTTAAACGTGAAAGACCTAAATACACAGCGATAATGGTTCCGTTCAAAACTAATGGAACAAAACATAGTTTTACAGCTTTAGCAAACATGGTCCTCAAAACAGAGTTTGGATTTTCAATGGCTGCCATTTTTTTGCTATCACTGTTCGGTAGTTGAAAGCAACAAAGGAGTGAAAGAGAAGAAATAGATATTTGGATAAAACCAAAGAAAGAGAATAAATAGGGATTTCAATCATTACTGGGCCCTAATAACAAACAAGAAATTGGATTTCAAAAACTGTTATTGAAAGCGCATAATACACGATTTGATCTCCGAATATACAACCAAAAACAAATTTTCTTTTTCATTTGGCAGACAACAACATCCAGTCAATAGGTGTCCAATTCGCATCACTCACCGAAACTATCAGACATTCTCGCAGAAGGAATTTTCACAATTCCAAATGAATTAATAGGACAAAAACAACAATTTCAAGAAATAATAATAAATAAAGAAACCGTACATACCAAAACATATATATTTCAATATTAAATTTATCTATCATTAATCTATGAAACTAAAGTAAAAATTGAATATAAAAAATTATGAATGAGTATTTTCATACATTTTTGAATTGGTATTTTTTTCTACATCACTTTGAACGTGAAAGACCTAAATACACAACGATAATGGTTCCATTGAAAACCAATGGAACAAAGCTTCGTTTTGCAACTTTAGAAAACTTGTTCCTCAAAACAGATGATGGATTTTCAATGGCTGCCATTTTTTTGCTGTCACTGTTTGTTAGTTGAAAGCAACAAAGGAGAGAAAGAGAAGAAATAGATATTTAGATAAAAACCAAAGAAAGAGAATAAATAGGGATTTCAAACATTATTGGGCCCTAATAACACACAAGAAATCGGATTTCAAAAACTGTTATTGAAAGCGCATGATACACGATTTGATCTCACCATATACAACCAAAAACAAATTTTCTTTTTCATTTGGCAGAGAACAGCACCCACTCTAGAGTTGTCAAATTCGCACCACTCACCGAAACTATCGGAAACTCTCGCAGAAGGAATTTTCACAATTCCAATTGAATTAATAGGACAATAACAACAACTATGCCTTTCAAACAAAAAATAATAATAAATAAAGAAACCGTACATACCAAAACATATATATTTCAATATTATATTTATATATCATTAATCTATGAAACAAAAGTAAAAATTGAACTAAAAAAACTATGAATGAGTATTTTCATATATTTTTGAATTGGTATTTTTTCTACATCACTTTAAACGTGAAAGACCTAAATACACAGCGATAATGGTTCCGTTCAAAACTAATGGAACAAACATAGTTTTACAGCTTTAGCAAACATGGTCCTCAAAACAGAGTTTGGATTTTCAATGGCTGCCATTTTTTTGCTATCACTGTTCGGTAGTTGAAAGCAACAAAGGAGTGAAAGAGAAGAAATAGATATTTGGATAAAACCAAAGAAAGAGAATAAATAGGGATTTCAATCATTACTGGGCCCTAATAACAAACAAGAAATTGGATTTCAAAAACTGTTATTGAAAGCGCATAATACACGATTTGATCTCCGAATATACAACCAAAAACAAATTTTCTTTTTCATTTGGCAGACAACAACATCCAGTCAATAGGTGTCCAATTCGCATCACTCACCGAAACTATCAGACATTCTCGCAGAAGGAATTTTCACAATTCCAAATGAATTAATTGGACAAAAACAACAATTTCAAGAAATAATAATAAATAAAGAAACCGTACATACCAAAACATATATATTTCAATATTAAATTTATCTATCATTAATCTATGAAACTAAAGTAAAAATTGAATATAAAAAATTATGAATGAGTATTTTCATACATTTTTGAATTGGTATTTTTTTCTACATCACTTTGAACGTGAAAGACCTAAATACACAACGATAATGGTTCCATTGAAAACCAATGGAACAAAGCTTCGTTTTGCAACTTTAGAAAACTTGTTCCTCAAAACAGATGATGGATTTTCAATGGCTGCCATTTTTTTGCTGTCACTGTTTGTTAGTTGAAAGCAACAAAGGAGAGAAAGAGAAGAAATAGATATTTAGATAAAAACCAAAGAAAGAGAATAAATAGGGATTTCAAACATTATTGGGCCCTAATAACACACAAGAAATCGGATTTCAAAAACTGTTATTGAAAGCGCATGATACACGATTTGATCTCACCATATACAACCAAAAACAAATTTTCTTTTTCATTTGGCAGAGAACAGCACCCACTCTAGAGTTGTCAAATTCGCACCACTCACCGAAACTATCGGAAACTCTCGCAGAAGGAATTTTCACAATTCCAATTGAATTAATAGGACAATAACAACAACTATGCCTTTCAAACAAAAAATAATAATAATAAATAAAGAAACCGTACATACCAAAACATATATATTTCAATATTATATTTATATATCATTAATCTATGAAACAAAAGTAAAAATTGAACTAAAAAAACTATGAATGAGTATTTTCATATATTTTTGAATTGGTATTTTTTCTACATCACTCTAAACGTGAAAGACCTAAATACACAGCGATAATGGTTCCGTTCAAAACTAATGGAACAAAACATAGTTTTACAGCTTTAGCAAACATGGTCCTCAAAACAGAGTTTGGATTTTCAATGGCTGCCATTTTTTTGCTATCACTGTTCGGTAGTTGAAAGCAACAAAGGAGTGAAAGAGAAGAAATAGATATTTGGATAAAACCAAAGAAAGAGAATAAATAGGGATTTCAATCATTACTGGGCCCTAATAACAAACAAGAAATTGGATTTCAAAAACTGTTATTGAAAGCGCATAATACACGATTTGATCTCCGAATATACAACCAAAAACAAATTTTCTTTTTCATTTGGCAGACAACAACATCCAGTCAATAGGTGTCCAATTCGCATCACTCACCGAAACTATCAGACATTCTCGCAGAAGGAATTTTCACAATTCCAAATGAATTAATAGGACAAAAACAACAATTTCAAGAAATAATAATAAATAAAGAAACCGTACATACCAAAACATATATATTTCAATATTAAATTTATCTATCATTAATCTATGAAACTAAAGTAAAAATTGAATATAAAAAATTATGAATGAGTATTTTCATACATTTTTGAATTGGTATTTTTTTCTACATCACTTTGAACGTGAAAGACCTAAATACACAACGATAATGGTTCCATTGAAAACCAATGGAACAAAGCTTCGTTTTGCAACTTTAGAAAACTTGTTCCTCAAAACAGATGATGGATTTTCAATGGCTGCCATTTTTTTGCTGTCACTGTTTGTTAGTTGAAAGCAACAAAGGAGAGAAAGAGAAGAAATAGATATTTAGATAAAAACCAAAG
This sequence comes from Lathyrus oleraceus, assembly GCF_024323335.1. Lineage (NCBI taxonomy): Eukaryota > Viridiplantae > Streptophyta > Magnoliopsida > Fabales > Fabaceae > Lathyrus > Lathyrus oleraceus. The sequence goes on along the minus strand of NW_026112819.1, from coordinate 26,794 downwards.
AAAGAGAATAAATAGGGATTTCAAACATTATTGGGCCCTAATAACACACAAGAAATCGGATTTCAAAAACTGTTATTGAAAGCGCATGATACACGATTTGATCTCACCATATACAACCAAAAACAAATTTTCTTTTTCATTTGGCAGAGAACAGCACCCACTCTAGAGTTGTCAAATTCGCACCACTCACCGAAACTATCGGAAACTCTCGCAGAAGGAATTTTCACAATTCCAATTGAATTAATAGGACAATAACAACAACTATGCCTTTCAAACAAAAAATAATAATAATAAATAAAGAAACCGTACATACCAAAACATATATATTTCAATATTATATTTATATATCATTAATCTATGAAACAAAAGTAAAAATTGAACTAAAAAAACTATGAATGAGTATTTTCATATATTTTTGAATTGGTATTTTTTCTACATCACTCTAAACGTGAAAGACCTAAATACACAGCGATAATGGTTCCGTTCAAAACTAATGGAACAAAACATAGTTTTACAGCTTTAGCAAACATGGTCCTCAAAACAGAGTTTGGATTTTCAATGGCTGCCATTTTTTTGCTATCACTGTTCGGTAGTTGAAAGCAACAAAGGAGTGAAAGAGAAGAAATAGATATTTGGATAAAACCAAAGAAAGAGAATAAATAGGGATTTCAATCATTACTGGGCCCTAATAACAAACAAGAAATTGGATTTCAAAAACTGTTATTGAAAGCGCATAATACACGATTTGATCTCCGAATATACAACCAAAAACAAATTTTCTTTTTCATTTGGCAGACAACAACATCCAGTCAATAGGTGTCCAATTCGCATCACTCACCGAAACTATCAGACATTCTCGCAGAAGGAATTTTCACAATTCCAAATGAATTAATTGGACAAAAACAACAATTTCAAGAAATAATAATAAATAAAGAAACCGTACATACCAAAACATATATATTTCAATATTAAATTTATCTATCATTAATCTATGAAACTAAAGTAAAAATTGAATATAAAAAATTATGAATGAGTATTTTCATACATTTTTGAATTGGTATTTTTTTCTACATCACTTTGAACGTGAAAGACCTAAATACACAACGATAATGGTTCCATTGAAAACCAATGGAACAAAGCTTCGTTTTGCAACTTTAGAAAACTTGTTCCTCAAAACAGATGATGGATTTTCAATGGCTGCCATTTTTTTGCTGTCACTGTTTGTTAGTTGAAAGCAACAAAGGAGAGAAAGAGAAGAAATAGATATTTAGATAAAAACCAAAGAAAGAGAATAAATAGGGATTTCAAACATTATTGGGCCCTAATAACACACAAGAAATCGGATTTCAAAAACTGTTATTGAAAGCGCATGATACACGATTTGATCTCACCATATACAACCAAAAACAAATTTTCTTTTTCATTTGGCAGAGAACAGCACCCACTCTAGAGTTGTCAAATTCGCACCACTCACCGAAACTATCGGAAACTCTCGCAGAAGGAATTTTCACAATTCCAATTGAATTAATAGGACAATAACAACAACTATGCCTTTCAAACAAAAATAATAATAATAAATAAAGAAACCGTACATACCAAAACATATATATTTCAATATTATATTTATATATCATTAATCTATGAAACAAAAGTAAAAATTGAACTAAAAAAACTATGAATGAGTATTTTCATATATTTTTGAATTGGTATTTTTTCTACATCACTTAAACGTGAAAGACCTAAATACACAGCGATAATGGTTCCGTTCAAAACTAATGGAACAAAACATAGTTTTACAGCTTTAGCAAACATGGTCCTCAAAACAGAGTTTGGATTTTCAATGGCTGCCATTTTTTTGCTATCACTGTTCGGTAGTTGAAAGCAACAAAGGAGTGAAAGAGAAGAAATAGATATTTGGATAAAACCAAAGAAAGAGAATAAATAGGGATTTCAATCATTACTGGGCCCTAATAACAAACAAGAAATTGGATTTCAAAAACTGTTATTGAAAGCGCATAATACACGATTTGATCTCCGAATATACAACCAAAAACAAATTTTCTTTTTCATTTGGCAGACAACAACATCCAGTCAATAGGTGTCCAATTCGCATCACTCACCGAAACTATCAGACATTCTCGCAGAAGGAATTTTCACAATTCCAAATGAATTAATAGGACAAAAACAACAATTTCAAGAAATAATAATAAATAAAGAAACCGTACATACCAAAACATATATATTTCAATATTAAATTTATCTATCATTAATCTATGAAACTAAAGTAAAAATTGAATATAAAAAATTATGAATGAGTATTTTCATACATTTTTGAATTGGTATTTTTTTCTACATCACTTTGAACGTGAAAGACCTAAATACACAACGATAATGGTTCCATTGAAAACCAATGGAACAAAGCTTCGTTTTGCAACTTTAGAAAACTTGTTCCTCAAAACAGATGATGGATTTTCAATGGCTGCCATTTTTTTGCTGTCACTGTTTGTTAGTTGAAAGCAACAAAGGAGAGAAAGAGAAGAAATAGATATTTAGATAAAAACCAAAGAAAGAGAATAAATAGGGATTTCAAACATTATTGGGCCCTAATAACACACAAGAAATCGGATTTCAAAAACTGTTATTGAAAGCGCATGATACACGATTTGATCTCACCATATACAACCAAAAACAAATTTTCTTTTTCATTTGGCAGAGAACAGCACCCACTCTAGAGTTGTCAAATTCGCACCACTCACCGAAACTATCGGAAACTCTCGCAGAAGGAATTTTCACAATTCCAATTGAATTAATAGGACAATAACAACAACTATGCCTTTCAAACAAAAAATAATAATAATAAATAAAGAAACCGTACATACCAAAACATATATATTTCAATATTATATTTATATATCATTAATCTATGAAACAAAAGTAAAAATTGAACTAAAAAAACTATGAATGAGTATTTTCATATATTTTTGAATTGGTATTTTTTCTACATCACTCTAAACGTGAAAGACCTAAATACACAGCGATAATGGTTCCGTTCAAAACTAATGGAACAAAACATAGTTTTACAGCTTTAGCAAACATGGTCCTCAAAACAGAGTTTGGATTTTCAATGGCTGCCATTTTTTTGCTATCACTGTTCGGTAGTTGAAAGCAACAAAGGAGTGAAAGAGAAGAAATAGATATTTGGATAAAACCAAAGAAAGAGAATAAATAGGGATTTCAATCATTACTGGGCCCTAATAACAAACAAGAAATTGGATTTCAAAAACTGTTATTGAAAGCGCATAATACACGATTTGATCTCCGAATATACAACCAAAAACAAATTTTCTTTTTCATTTGGCAGACAACAACATCCAGTCAATAGGTGTCCAATTCGCATCACTCACCGAAACTATCAGACATTCTCGCAGAAGGAATTTTCACAATTCCAAATGAATTAATAGGACAAAAACAACAATTTCAAGAAATAATAATAAATAAAGAAACCGTACATACCAAAACATATATATTTCAATATTAAATTTATCTATCATTAATCTATGAAACTAAAGTAAAAATTGAATATAAAAAATTATGAATGAGTATTTTCATACATTTTTGAATTGGTATTTTTTTCTACATCACTTTGAACGTGAAAGACCTAAATACACAACGATAATGGTTCCATTGAAAACCAATGGAACAAAGCTTCGTTTTGCAACTTTAGAAAACTTGTTCCTCAAAACAGATGATGGATTTTCAATGGCTGCCATTTTTTTGCTGTCACTGTTTGTTAGTTGAAAGCAACAAAGGAGAGAAAGAGAAGAAATAGATATTTAGATAAAAACCAAAGAAAGAGAATAAATAGGGATTTCAAACATTATTGGGCCCTAATAACACACAAGAAATCGGATTTCAAAAACTGTTATTGAAAGCGCATGATACACGATTTGATCTCACCATATACAACCAAAAACAAATTTTCTTTTTCATTTGGCAGAGAACAGCACCCACTCTAGAGTTGTCAAATTCGCACCACTCACCGAAACTATCGGAAACTCTCGCAGAAGGAATTTTCACAATTCCAATTGAATTAATAGGACAATAACAACAACTATGCCTTTCAAACAAAAAATAATAATAATAAATAAAGAAACCGTACATACCAAAACATATATATTTCAATATTATATTTATATATCATTAATCTATGAAACAAAAGTAAAAATTGAACTAAAAAAACTATGAATGAGTATTTTCATATATTTTTGAATTGGTATTTTTTCTACATCACTCTAAACGTGAAAGACCTAAATACACAGCGATAATGGTTCCGTTCAAAACTAATGGAACAAAACATAGTTTTACAGCTTTAGCAAACATGGTCCTCAAAACAGAGTTTGGATTTTCAATGGCTGCCATTTTTTTGCTATCACTGTTCGGTAGTTGAAAGCAACAAAGGAGTGAAAGAGAAGAAATAGATATTTGGATAAAACCAAAGAAAGAGAATAAATAGGGATTTCAATCATTACTGGGCCCTAATAACAAACAAGAAATTGGATTTCAAAAACTGTTATTGAAAGCGCATAATACACGATTTGATCTCCGAATATACAACCAAAAACAAATTTTCTTTTTCATTTGGCAGACAACAACATCCAGTCAATAGGTGTCCAATTCGCATCACTCACCGAAACTATCAGACATTCTCGCAGAAGGAATTTTCACAATTCCAAATGAATTAATTGGACAAAAACAACAATTTCAAGAAATAATAATAAATAAAGAAACCGTACATACCAAAACATATATATTTCAATATTAAATTTATCTATCATTAATCTATGAAACTAAAGTAAAAATTGAATATAAAAAATTATGAATGAGTATTTTCATACATTTTTGAATTGGTATTTTTTTCTACATCACTTTGAACGTGAAAGACCTAAATACACAACGATAATGGTTCCATTGAAAACCAATGGAACAAAGCTTCGTTTTGCAACTTTAGAAAACTTGTTCCTCAAAACAGATGATGGATTTTCAATGGCTGCCATTTTTTTGCTGTCACTGTTTGTTAGTTGAAAGCAACAAAGGAGAGAAAGAGAAGAAATAGATATTTAGATAAAAACCAAAGAAAGAGAATAAATAGGGATTTCAAACATTATTGGGCCCTAATAACACACAAGAAATCGGATTTCAAAAACTGTTATTGAAAGCGCATGATACACGATTTGATCTCACCATATACAACCAAAAACAAATTTTCTTTTTCATTTGGCAGAGAACAGCACCCACTCTAGAGTTGTCAAATTCGCACCACTCACCGAAACTATCGGAAACTCTCGCAGAAGGAATTTTCACAATTCCAATTGAATTAATAGGACAATAACAACAACTATGCCTTTCAAACAAAAAATAATAATAATAAATAAAGAAACCGTACATACCAAAACATATATATTTCAATATTATATTTATATATCATTAATCTATGAAACAAAAGTAAAAATTGAACTAAAAAAACTATGAATGAGTATTTTCATATATTTTTGAATTGGTATTTTTTCTACATCACTCTAAACGTGAAAGACCTAAATACACAGCGATAATGGTTCCGTTCAAAACTAATGGAACAAAACATAGTTTTACAGCTTTAGCAAACATGGTCCTCAAAACAGAGTTTGGATTTTCAATGGCTGCCATTTTTTTGCTATCACTGTTCGGTAGTTGAAAGCAACAAAGGAGTGAAAGAGAAGAAATAGATATTTGGATAAAACCAAAGAAAGAGAATAAATAGGGATTTCAATCATTACTGGGCCCTAATAACAAACAAGAAATTGGATTTCAAAAACTGTTATTGAAAGCGCATAATACACGATTTGATCTCCGAATATACAACCAAAAACAAATTTTCTTTTTCATTTGGCAGACAACAACATCCAGTCAATAGGTGTCCAATTCGCATCACTCACCGAAACTATCAGACATTCTCGCAGAAGGAATTTTCACAATTCCAAATGAATTAATTGGACAAAAACAACAATTTCAAGAAATAATAATAAATAAAGAAACCGTACATACCAAAACATATATATTTCAATATTAAATTTATCTATCATTAATCTATGAAACTAAAGTAAAAATTGAATATAAAAAATTATGAATGAGTATTTTCATACATTTTTGAATTGGTATTTTTTTCTACATCACTTTGAACGTGAAAGACCTAAATACACAACGATAATGGTTCCATTGAAAACCAATGGAACAAAGCTTCGTTTTGCAACTTTAGAAAACTTGTTCCTCAAAACAGATGATGGATTTTCAATGGCTGCCATTTTTTTGCTGTCACTGTTTGTTAGTTGAAAGCAACAAAGGAGAGAAAGAGAAGAAATAGATATTTAGATAAAAACCAAAGAAAGAGAATAAATAGGGATTTCAAACATTATTGGGCCCTAATAACACACAAGAAATCGGATTTCAAAAACTGTTATTGAAAGCGCATGATACACGATTTGATCTCACCATATACAACCAAAAACAAATTTTCTTTTTCATTTGGCAGAGAACAGCACCCACTCTAGAGTTGTCAAATTCGCACCACTCACCGAAACTATCGAAAACTCTCGCAGAAGGAATTTTCACAATTCCAATTGAATTAATAGGACAATAACAACAACTATGCCTTTCAAACAAAAAATAATAATAATAAATAAAGAAACCGTACATACCAAAACATATATATTTCAATATTATATTTATATATCATTAATCTATGAAACAAAAGTAAAAATTGAACTAAAAAAACTATGAATGAGTATTTTCATATATTTTTGAATTGGTATTTTTTCTACATCACTCTAAACGTGAAAGACCTAAATACACAGCGATAATGGTTCCGTTCAAAACTAATGGAACAAAACATAGTTTTACAGCTTTAGCAAACATGGTCCTCAAAACAGAGTTTGGATTTTCAATGGCTGCCATTTTTTTGCTATCACTGTTCGGTAGTTGAAAGCAACAAAGGAGTGAAAGAGAAGAAATAGATATTTGGATAAAACCAAAGAAAGAGAATAAATAGGGATTTCAATCATTACTGGGCCCTAATAACAAACAAGAAATTGGATTTCAAAAACTGTTATTGAAAGCGCATAATACACGATTTGATCTCCGAATATACAACCAAAAACAAATTTTCTTTTTCATTTGGCAGACAACAACATCCAGTCAATAGGTGTCCAATTCGCATCACTCACCGAAACTATCAGACATTCTCGCAGAAGGAATTTTCACAATTCCAAATGAATTAATTGGACAAAAACAACAATTTCAAGAAATAATAATAAATAAAGAAACCGTACATACCAAAACATATATATTTCAATATTAAATTTATCTATCATTAATCTATGAAACTAAAGTAAAAATTGAATATAAAAAATTATGAATGAGTATTTTCATACATTTTTGAATTGGTATTTTTTTCTACATCACTTTGAACGTGAAAGACCTAAATACACAACGATAATGGTTCCATTGAAAACCAATGGAACAAAGCTTCGTTTTGCAACTTTAGAAAACTTGTTCCTCAAAACAGATGATGGATTTTCAATGGCTGCCATTTTTTTGCTGTCACTGTTTGTTAGTTGAAAGCAACAAAGGAGAGAAAGAGAAGAAATAGATATTTAGATAAAAACCAAAGAAAGAGAATAAATAGGGATTTCAAACATTATTGGGCCCTAATAACACACAAGAAATCGGATTTCAAAAACTGTTATTGAAAGCGCATGATACACGATTTGATCTCACCATATACAACCAAAAACAAATTTTCTTTTTCATTTGGCAGAGAACAGCACCCACTCTAGAGTTGTCAAATTCGCACCACTCACCGAAACTATCGGAAACTCTCGCAGAAGGAATTTTCACAATTCCAATTGAATTAATAGGACAATAACAACAACTATGCCTTTCAAACAAAAAATAATAATAATAAATAAAGAAACCGTACATACCAAAACATATATATTTCAATATTATATTTATATATCATTAATCTATGAAACAAAAGTAAAAATTGAACTAAAAAAACTATGAATGAGTATTTTCATATATTTTTGAATTGGTATTTTTTCTACATCACTTAAACGTGAAAGACCTAAATACACAGCGATAATGGTTCCGTTCAAAACTAATGGAACAAAACATAGTTTTACAGCTTTAGCAAACATGGTCCTCAAAACAGAGTTTGGATTTTCAATGGCTGCCATTTTTTTGCTATCACTGTTCGGTAGTTGAAAGCAACAAAGGAGTGAAAGAGAAGAAATAGATATTTGGATAAAACCAAAGAAAGAGAATAAATAGGGATTTCAATCATTACTGGGCCCTAATAACAAACAAGAAATTGGATTTCAAAAACTGTTATTGAAAGCGCATAATACACGATTTGATCTCCGAATATACAACCAAAAACAAATTTTCTTTTTCATTTGGCAGACAACAACATCCAGTCAATAGGTGTCCAATTCGCATCACTCACCGAAACTATCAGACATTCTCGCAGAAGGAATTTTCACAATTCCAAATGAATTAATGGACAAAAACAACAATTTCAAGAAATAATAATAAATAAAGAAACCGTACATACCAAAACATATATATTTCAATATTAAATTTATCTATCATTAATCTATGAAACTAAAGTAAAAATTGAATATAAAAAATTATGAATGAGTATTTTCATACATTTTTGAATTGGTATTTTTTTCTACATCACTTTGAACGTGAAAGACCTAAATACACAACGATAATGGTTCCATTGAAAACCAATGGAACAAAGCTTCGTTTTGCAACTTTAGAAAACTTGTTCCTCAAAACAGATGATGGATTTTCAATGGCTGCCATTTTTTTGCTGTCACTGTTTGTTAGTTGAAAGCAACAAAGGAGAGAAAGAGAAGAAATAGATATTTAGATAAAAACCAAAGAAAGAGAATAAATAGGGATTTCAAACATTATTGGGCCCTAATAACACACAAGAAATCGGATTTCAAAAACTGTTATTGAAAGCGCATGATACACGATTTGATCTCACCATATACAACCAAAAACAAATTTTCTTTTTCATTTGGCAGAGAACAGCACCCACTCTAGAGTTGTCAAATTCGCACCACTCACCGAAACTATCGGAAACTCTCGCAGAAGGAATTTTCACAATTCCAATTGAATTAATAGGACAATAACAACAACTATGCCTTTCAAACAAAAAATAATAATAATAAATAAAGAAACCGTACATACCAAAACATATATATTTCAATATTATATTTATATATCATTAATCTATGAAACAAAAGTAAAAATTGAACTAAAAAAACTATGAATGAGTATTTTCATATATTTTTGAATTGGTATTTTTTCTACATCACTTAAACGTGAAAGACCTAAATACACAGCGATAATGGTTCCGTTCAAAACTAATGGAACAAAACATAGTTTTACAGCTTTAGCAAACATGGTCCTCAAAACAGAGTTTGGATTTTCAATGGCTGCCATTTTTTTGCTATCACTGTTCGGTAGTTGAAAGCAACAAAGGAGTGAAAGAGAAGAAATAGATATTTGGATAAAACCAAAGAAAGAGAATAAATAGGGATTTCAATCATTACTGGGCCCTAATAACAAACAAGAAATTGGATTTCAAAAACTGTTATTGAAAGCGCATAATACACGATTTGATCTCCGAATATACAACCAAAAACAAATTTTCTTTTTCATTTGGCAGACAACAACATCCAGTCAATAGGTGTCCAATTCGCATCACTCACCGAAACTATCAGACATTCTCGCAGAAGGAATTTTCACAATTCCAAATGAATTAATAGGACAAAAACAACAATTTCAAGAAATAATAATAAATAAAGAAACCGTACATACCAAAACATATATATTTCAATATTAAATTTATCTATCATTAATCTATGAAACTAAAGTAAAAATTGAATATAAAAAATTATGAATGAGTATTTTCATACATTTTTGAATTGGTATTTTTTTCTACATCACTTTGAACGTGAAAGACCTAAATACACAACGATAATGGTTCCATTGAAAACCAATGGAACAAAGCTTCGTTTTGCAACTTTAGAAAACTTGTTCCTCAAAACAGATGATGGATTTTCAATGGCTGCCATTTTTTTGCTGTCACTGTTTGTTAGTTGAAAGCAACAAAGGAGAGAAAGAGAAGAAATAGATATTTAGATAAAAACCAAAGAAAGAGAATAAATAGGGATTTCAAACATTATTGGGCCCTAATAACACACAAGAAATCGGATTTCAAAAACTGTTATTGAAAGCGCATGATACACGATTTGATCTCACCATATACAACCAAAAACAAATTTTCTTTTTCATTTGGCAGAGAACAGCACCCACTCTAGAGTTGTCAAATTCGCACCACTCACCGAAACTATCGGAAACTCTCGCAGAAGGAATTTTCACAATTCCAATTGAATTAATAGGACAATAACAACAACTATGCCTTTCAAACAAAAATAATAATAATAAATAAAGAAACCGTACATACCAAAACATATATATTTCAATATTATATTTATATATCATTAATCTATGAAACAAAAGTAAAAATTGAACTAAAAAAACTATGAATGAGTATTTTCATATATTTTTGAATTGGTATTTTTTCTACATCACTCTAAACGTGAAAGACCTAAATACACAGCGATAATGGTTCCGTTCAAAACTAATGGAACAAAACATAGTTTTACAGCTTTAGCAAACATGGTCCTCAAAACAGAGTTTGGATTTTCAATGGCTGCCATTTTTTTGCTATCACTGTTCGGTAGTTGAAAGCAACAAAGGAGTGAAAGAGAAGAAATAGATATTTGGATAAAACCAAAGAAAGAGAATAAATAGGGATTTCAATCATTACTGGGCCCTAATAACAAACAAGAAATTGGATTTCAAAAACTGTTATTGAAAGCGCATAATACACGATTTGATCTCCGAATATACAACCAAAAACAAATTTTCTTTTTCATTTGGCAGACAACAACATCCAGTCAATAGGTGTCCAATTCGCATCACTCACCGAAACTATCAGACATTCTCGCAGAAGGAATTTTCACAATTCCAAATGAATTAATTGGACAAAAACAACAATTTCAAGAAATAATAATAAATAAAGAAACCGTACATACCAAAACATATATATTTCAATATTAAATTTATCTATCATTAATCTATGAAACTAAAGTAAAAATTGAATATAAAAAATTATGAATGAGTATTTTCATACATTTTTGAATTGGTATTTTTTCTACATCACTTTGAACGTGAAAGACCTAAATACACAACGATAATGGTTCCATTGAAAACCAATGGAACAAAGCTTCGTTTTGCAACTTTAGAAAACTTGTTCCTCAAAACAGATGATGGATTTTCAATGGCTGCCATTTTTTTGCTGTCACTGTTTGTTAGTTGAAAGCAACAAAGGAGAGAAAGAGAAGAAATAGATATTTAGATAAAAACCAAAGAAAGAGAATAAATAGGGATTTCAAACATTATTGGGCCCTAATAACACACAAGAAATCGGATTTCAAAAACTGTTATTGAAAGCGCATGATACACGATTTGATCTCACCATATACAACCAAAAACAAATTTTCTTTTTCATTTGGCAGAGAACAGCACCCACTCTAGAGTTGTCAAATTCGCACCACTCACCGAAACTATCGGAAACTCTCGCAGAAGGAATTTTCACAATTCCAATTGAATTAATAGGACAATAACAACAACTATGCCTTTCAAACAAAAAATAATAATAATAAATAAAGAAACCGTACATACCAAAACATATATATTTCAATATTATATTTATATATCATTAATCTATGAAACAAAAGTAAAAATTGAACTAAAAAAACTATGAATGAGTATTTTCATATATTTTTGAATTGGTATTTTTTCTACATCACTTTAAACGTGAAAGACCTAAATACACAGCGATAATGGTTCCGTTCAAAACTAATGGAACAAAACATAGTTTTACAGCTTTAGCAAACATGGTCCTCAAAACAGAGTTTGGATTTTCAATGGCTGCCATTTTTTGCTATCACTGTTCGGTAGTTGAAAGCAACAAAGGAGTGAAAGAGAAGAAATAGATATTTGGATAAAACCAAAGAAAGAGAATAAATAGGGATTTCAATCATTACTGGGCCCTAATAACAAACAAGAAATTGGATTTCAAAAACTGTTATTGAAAGCGCATAATACACGATTTGATCTCCGAATATACAACCAAAAATAATTATTTTTTTTCATTTGGCAGACAACAACATCCAGTCAATAGGTGTCCAATTCGCATCACTCACCGAAACTATCAGACATTCTCGCAGAAGGAATTTTCACAATTCCAAATGAATTAATAGGACAAAAACAACAACTTCAAGAAATAATAATAAATAAAGAAACCGTACATACCAAAACATATATATTTCAATATTAAATTTATCTATCATTAATCTATGAAACTAAAGTAAAAATTGAATATAAAAAATTATGAATGAGTATTTTCATACATTTTTGAATTGGATTTTTTCTACATCACTTTGAACGTGAAAGACCTAAATACACAACGATAATGGTTCCATTGAAAACCAATGGAACAAAGCTTCGTTTTGCAACTTTAGAAAACTTGTTCCTCAAAACAGATGATGGATTTTCAATGGCTGCCATTTTTTTGCTGTCACTGTTTGTTAGTTGAAAGCAACAAAGGAGAGAAAGAGAAGAAATAGATATTTAGATAAAAACCAAAGAAAGAGAATAAATAGGGATTTCAAACATTATTGGGCCCTAATAACACACAAGAAATCGGATTTCAAAAACTGTTATTGAAAGCGCATGATACACGATTTGATCTCACCATATACAACCAAAAACAAATTTTCTTTTTCATTTGGCAGAGAACAGCACCCACTCTAGAGTTGTCAAATTCGCACCACTCACCGAAACTATCGGAAACTCTCGCAGAAGGAATTTTCACAATTCCAATTGAATTAATAGGACAATAACAACAACTATGCCTTTCAAACAAAAAATAATAATAATAAATAAAGAAACCGTACATACCAAAACATATATATTTCAATATTATTTATATATCATTAATCTATGAAACAAAAGTAAAAATTGAACTAAAAAAACTATGAATGAGTATTTTCATATATTTTTGAATTGGTATTTTTTCTACATCACTCTAAACGTGAAAGACCTAAATACACAGCGATAATGGTTCCGTTCAAAACTAATGGAACAAAACATAGTTTTACAGCTTTAGCAAACATGGTCCTCAAAACAGAGTTTGGATTTTCAATGGCTGCCATTTTTTTGCTATCACTGTTCGGTAGTTGAAAGCAACAAAGGAGTGAAAGAGAAGAAATAGATATTTGGATAAAACCAAAGAAAGAGAATAAATAGGGATTTCAATCATTACTGGGCCCTAATAACAAACAAGAAATTGGATTTCAAAAATGTTATTGAAAGCGCATAATACACGATTTGATCTCCGAATATACAACCAAAAACAAATTTTCTTTTTCATTTGGCAGACAACAACATCCAGTCAATAGGTGTCCAATTCGCATCACTCACCGAAACTATCAGACATTCTCGCAGAAGGAATTTTCACAATTCCAAATGAATTAATGGACAAAAACAACAATTTCAAGAAATAATAATAAATAAAGAAACCGTACATACCAAAACATATATATTTCAATATTAAATTTATCTATCATTAATCTATGAAACTAAAGTAAAAATTGAATATAAAAAATTATGAATGAGTATTTTCATACATTTTTGAATTGGTATTTTTTTCTACATCACTTTGAACGTGAAAGACCTAAATACACAACGATAATGGTTCCATTGAAAACCAATGGAACAAAGCTTCGTTTTGCAACTTTAGAAAACTTGTTCCTCAAAACAGATGATGGATTTTCAATGGCTGCCATTTTTTTGCTGTCACTGTTTGTTAGTTGAAAGCAACAAAGGAGAGAAAGAGAAGAAATAGATATTTAGATAAAAACCAAAGAAAGAGAATAAATAGGGATTTCAAACATTATTGGGCCCTAATAACACACAAGAAATCGGATTTCAAAAACTGTTATTGAAAGCGCATGATACACGATTTGATCTCACCATATACAACCAAAAACAAATTTTCTTTTTCATTTGGCAGAGAACAGCACCCACTCTAGAGTTGTCAAATTCGCACCACTCACCGAAACTATCGGAAACTCTCGCAGAAGGAATTTTCACAATTCCAATTGAATTAATAGGACAATAACAACAACTATGCCTTTCAAACAAAAATAATAATAATAAATAAAGAAACCGTACATACCAAAACATATATATTTCAATATTATATTTATATATCATTAATCTATGAAACAAAAGTAAAAATTGAACTAAAAAAACTATGAATGAGTATTTTCATATATTTTTGAATTGGTATTTTTTCTACATCACTTAAACGTGAAAGACCTAAATACACAGCGATAATGGTTCCGTTCAAAACTAATGGAACAAAACTTAGTTTTACAGCTTTAGCAAACATGGTCCTCAAAACAGAGTTTGGATTTTCAATGGCTGCCATTTTTTGCTATCACTGTTCGGTAGTTGAAAGCAACAAAGGAGTGAAAGAGAAGAAATAGATATTTGGATAAAACCAAAGAAAGAGAATAAATAGGGATTTCAATCATTACTGGGCCCTAATAACAAACAAGAAATTGGATTTCAAAAACTGTTATTGAAAGCGCATAATACACGATTTGATCTCCGAATATACAACCAAAAACAAATTTTCTTTTTCATTTGGCAGACAACAACATCCAGTCAATAGGTGTCCAATTCGCATCACTCACCGAAACTATCAGACATTCTCGCAGAAGGAATTTTCACAATTCCAAATGAATTAATTGGACAAAAACAACAATTTCAAGAAATAATAATAAATAAAGAAACCGTACATACCAAAACATATATATTTCAATATTAAATTTATCTATCATTAATCTATGAAACTAAAGTAAAAATTGAATATAAAAAATTATGAATGAGTATTTTCATACATTTTTGAATTGGATTTTTTCTACATCACTTTGAACGTGAAAGACCTAAATACACAACGATAATGGTTCCATTGAAAACCAATGGAACAAAGCTTCGTTTTGCAACTTTAGAAAACTTGTTCCTCAAAACAGATGATGGATTTTCAATGGCTGCCATTTTTTTGCTGTCACTGTTTGTTAGTTGAAAGCAACAAAGGAGAGAAAGAGAAGAAATAGATATTTAGATAAAAACCAAAGAAAGAGAATAAATAGGGATTTCAAACATTATTGGGCCCTAATAACACACAAGAAATCGGATTTCAAAAACTGTTATTGAAAGCGCATGATACACGATTTGATCTCACCATATACAACCAAAAACAAATTTTCTTTTTCATTTGGCAGAGAACAGCACCCACTCTAGAGTTGTCAAATTCGCACCACTCACCGAAACTATCGGAAACTCTCGCAGAAGGAATTTTCACAATTCCAATTGAATTAATAGGACAATAACAACAACTATGCCTTTCAAACAAAAAATATAATAATAAATAAAGAAACCGTACATACCAAAACATATATATTTCAATATTATATTATATATCATTAATCTATGAAACAAAAGTAAAAATTGAACTAAAAAAACTATGAATGAGTATTTTCATATATTTTTGAATTGGTATTTTTTCTACATCACTCTAAACGTGAAAGACCTAAATACACAGCGATAATGGTTCCGTTCAAAACTAATGGAACAAAACTTAGTTTTACAGCTTTAGCAAACATGGTCCTCAAAACAGAGTTTGGATTTTCAATGGCTGCCATTTTTTGCTATCACTGTTCGGTAGTTGAAAGCAACAAAGGAGTGAAAGAGAAGAAATAGATATTTGGATAAAACCAAAGAAAGAGAATAAATAGGGATTTCAATCATTACTGGGCCCTAATAACAAACAAGAAATTGGATTTCAAAAACTGTTATTGAAAGCGCATAATACACGATTTGATCTCCGAATATACAACCAAAAACAAATTTTCTTTTTCATTTGGCAGACAACAACATCCAGTCAATAGGTGTCCAATTCGCATCACTCACCGAAACTATCAGACATTCTCGCAGAAGGAATTTTCACAATTCCAAATGAATTAATAGGACAAAAACAACAATTTCAAGAAATAATAATAAATAAAGAAACCGTACATACCAAAACATATATATTTCAATATTAAATTTATCTATCATTAATCTATGAAACTAAAGTAAAAATTGAATATAAAAAATTATGAATGAGTATTTTCATACATTTTTGAATTGGATTTTTTCTACATCACTTTGAACGTGAAAGACCTAAATACACAACGATAATGGTTCCATTGAAAACCAATGGAACAAAGCTTCGTTTTGCAACTTTAGAAAACTTGTTCCTCAAAACAGATGATGGATTTTCAATGGCTGCCATTTTTTTGCTGTCACTGTTTGTTAGTTGAAAGCAACAAAGGAGAGAAAGAGAAGAAATAGATATTTAGATAAAAACCAAAGAAAGAGAATAAATAGGGATTTCAAACATTATTGGGCCCTAATAACACACAAGAAATCGGATTTCAAAAACTGTTATTGAAAGCGCATGATACACGATTTGATCTCACCATATACAACCAAAAAACAAATTTTCTTTTTCATTTGGCAGAGAACAGCACCCACTCTAGAGTTGTCAAATTCGCACCACTCACCGAAACTATCGAAAACTCTCGCAGAAGGAATTTTCACAATTCCAATTGAATTAATAGGACAATAACAACAACTATGCCTTTCAAACAAAAAATAATAATAATAAATAAAGAAACCGTACATACCAAAACATATATATTTCAATATTATATTTATATATCATTAATCTATGAAACAAAAGTAAAAATTGAACTAAAAAAACTATGAATGAGTATTTTCATATATTTTGAATTGGTATTTTTTCTACATCACTCTAAACGTGAAAGACCTAAATACACAGCGATAATGGTCCGTTCAAAACTAATGGAACAAAACATAGTTTTACAGCTTTAGCAAACATGGTCCTCAAAACAGAGTTTGGATTTTCAATGGCTGCCATTTTTTTGCTATCACTGTTCGGTAGTTGAAAGCAACAAAGGAGTGAAAGAGAAGAAATAGATATTTGGATAAAACCAAAGAAAGAGAATAAATAGGGATTTCAATCATTACTGGGCCCTAATAACAAACAAGAAATTGGATTTCAAAAACTGTTATTGAAAGCGCATAATACACGATTTGATCTCCGAATATACAACCAAAAACAAATTTTCTTTTCATTTGGCAGACAACAACATCCAGTCAATAGGTGTCCAATTCGCATCACTCACCGAAACTATCAGACATTCTCGCAGAAGGAATTTTCACAATTCCAAATGAATTAATTGGACAAAAACAACAATTTCAAGAAATAATAATAAATAAAGAAACCGTACATACCAAAACATATATATTTCAATATTAAATTTATCTATCATTAATCTATGAAACTAAAGTAAAAATTGAATATAAAAAATTATGAATGAGTATTTTCATACATTTTTGAATTGGTATTTTTTTCTACATCACTTTGAACGTGAAAGACCTAAATACACAACGATAATGGTTCCATTGAAAACCAATGGAACAAAGCTTCGTTTTGCAACTTTAGAAAACTTGTTCCTCAAAACAGATGATGGATTTTCAATGGCTGCCATTTTTTTGCTGTCACTGTTTGTTAGTTGAAAGCAACAAAGGAGAGAAAGAGAAGAAATAGATATTTAGATAAAAACCAAAGAAAGAGAATAAATAGGGATTTCAAACATTATTGGGCCCTAATAACACACAAGAAATCGGATTTCAAAAACTGTTATTGAAAGCGCATGATACACGATTTGATCTCACCATATACAACCAAAAACAAATTTTCTTTTTCATTTGGCAGAGAACAGCACCCACTCTAGAGTTGTCAAATTCGCACCACTCACCGAAACTATCGGAAACTCTCGCAGAAGGAATTTTCACAATTCCAATTGAATTAATAGGACAATAACAACAACTATGCCTTTCAAACAAAAAAATAATATAATAATAAAGAAACCGTACATACCAAAACATATATATTTCAATATTATATTATATATCATTAATCTATGAAACAAAAGTAAAAATTGAACTAAAAAAACTATGAATGAGTATTTTCATATATTTTTGAATTGGTATTTTTTCTACATCACTCTAAACGTGAAAGACCTAAATACACAGCGATAATGGTTCCGTTCAAAACTAATGGAACAAAACATAGTTTTACAGCTTTAGCAAACATGGTCCTCAAAACAGAGTTTGGATTTTCAATGGCTGCCATTTTTTTGCTATCACTGTTCGGTAGTTGAAAGCAACAAAGGAGTGAAAGAGAAGAAATAGATATTTGGATAAAACCAAAGAAAGAGAATAAATAGGGATTTCAATCATTACTGGGCCCTAATAACAAACAAGAAATTGGATTTCAAAAACTGTTATTGAAAGCGCATAATACACGATTTGATCTCCGAATATACAACCAAAAACAAATTTTCTTTTTCATTTGGCAGACAACAACATCCAGTCAATAGGTGTCCAATTCGCATCACTCACCGAAACTATCAGACATTCTCGCAGAAGGAATTTTCACAATTCCAAATGAATTAATTGGACAAAAACAACAATTTCAAGAAATAATAATAAATAAAGAAACCGTACATACCAAAACATATATATTTCAATATTAAATTTATCTATCATTAATCTATGAAACTAAAGTAAAAATTGAATATAAAAAATTATGAATGAGTATTTTCATACATTTTTGAATTGGTATTTTTTTCTACATCACTTTGAACGTGAAAGACCTAAATACACAACGATAATGGTTCCATTGAAAACCAATGGAACAAAGCTTCGTTTTGCAACTTTAGAAACTTGTTCCTCAAAACAGATGATGGATTTTCAATGGCTGCATTTTTTTTGCTGTCACTGTTTGTTAGTTGAAAGCAACAAAGGAGAGAAAGAGAAGAAATAGATATTTAGATATAAACCAAAGAAAGAGAATAAATAGGGAATTCAAACATTATTGGGCCCTAATAACAAACAAGAAATCGGATTTCAAAAACTGTTATTGAAAGCGCATGATACACGATTTGATCTCACCATATACAACCAAAAACAAATTTTCTTTTTCATTTGGCAGAGAACAGCACCACTCTAGAGTTGTCAAATTCGCACCACTCACCGAAACTATCGAAAACTCTCGCAGAAGGAATTTCACAATTCCAATTGAATAATAGGACAATAACAACAACATGTTCAAACAAAAAAATAATAATAAATAAAGAAACCGTACATACCAAAACATATTATTTCAATATTATATTTATATATCATTAATCTATGAAACAAAAGTAAAAATTGAACTAAAAAACTATGATGAGTATTTTCATATATTTTTGAATTGGTATTTTTCTACATCACTTTAAACGTGAAAGACCTAAATACACAGCGATAATGTTCCGTTCAAAACTAATGGAACAAAACATAGTTTTACAGCTTTAGCAAACATGGTCCTCAAAACAGAGTTGGATTTTCAATGGCTGCCATTTTTTTGCTATCACTGTTCGGTAGTTGAAAGCAACAAAGGAGTGAAAGAGAAGAAATAGATATTTGGATAAAACCAAAGAAAGAGAATAAATAGGGATTTCAATCATTACTGGGCCCTAATAACAAACAAGAAATTGGATTTCAAAAACTGTTATTGAAAGCGCAATACACGATTGATCTCCGAATATACAACCAAAAACAAATTTTCTTTTCATTTGGCAGACAACAACATCCAGTCAATAGGTGTCCAATTCGCATCACTCACCGAAACTATCAGACATTCTCGCAGAAGGAATTTCACAATTCCAAATGAATTAATAGGAAAAAAACAACAATTCAAGAAAGAAATAATAATAATAAAGAAACGTACATACCAAAACATATATATTTCAATATTAAATATCTATCATTAATCTATGAAACTAAAGTAAAAATTGAATATAAAAATTATGAATGAGTATTTTCATACATTTTTGAATTGGTATTTTTCTACATCACTTTGAACGTGAAAGACCTAAATACACAACGATAATGGTTCCATTGAAAACCAAGGAACAAAGCTTCGTTTGCAACTTTAGAAAACTTGTTCCTCAAACAGATGATGGATTTTCAATGGCTGCCATTTTTTGCTGTCACTGTTTGTTAGTTGAAAGCAACAAAGGAGAGAAAGAGAAGAAATAGATATTTAGATAAAAACCAAAGAAAGAGAATAAATAGGGATTTCAACATTATGGGGCCCTAATAAAACACAAGAAAATCGGATTTCAAAAACTGTTATTGAAAGCGCATGTACACGATTGATCTCACCATATACAACCAAAAACAAATTTTTTTTCATTTGGCAGGAACAAACACCACTCTAGAGTTGTCAAATTCGCACCACTCACCGAAACTATCGGAAAACTCCGCAGAAGGATTTTTCACAATTCCAATTGAATTAATAGGACAATAACAACAACTATGCCTTTCAAACAAAAAATAAAATAATAAATAAAGAAACCGTACATACCAAAACATATATTCAATATTATATTTATATATCATAATCTATGAAACAAAAGTAAAAATTGAACTAAAAAAAACTATGAATGAGTATTTTCATATATTTTTGAATTGGTATTTTTTCTACATCATTAAACGTGAAAGACCTAAACACAGCGATAATGGTTCCGTTCAAAACTAATGGAACAAAACTTAGTTTACAGCTTTAGCAAACATGGTCCTCAAACAGAGTTTGGATTTCAATGGCTGCCATTTTTTGCTATCACTGTCGGTAGTTGAAAGCAAAAAGGAAAAGTGAAAGAGAAGAAAATAGATATTTGGATTAAAACCAAAGAAAGAGAATAAATAGGGATTCAATCATTACGGGCCCTAATAACAAACAAGAAATTGGATTTCAAAAACTGTTATTGAAAGCGCATAATACACGATTTGATCTCAGAATATACAACCAAAAACAAATTTTTCTTTCATTTGGCAGACAACAACATCCAGTCAATAGGTGTCCATTCGCATCACTCACCGAAACTATCAGACATTCTCGCAGAAGGAATTTCACAATTCCAATGAATTAATTTGGACAAAAAACAACATTTTCAAGAAATAATAATATAAGAAAGAAAACGTACATACCAAAACATATATATTTCAATTAAATTTATCTATCATTAATCTATATGAAACTAAAGTAAAAAATTGAATATAAAAAATTATGAATGAGTATTTTCATACATTTTGAATTGGTATTTTTTTTCTACATCACTTTGAACGTGAAAGACCTAAATACACAACGATAATGGTTCCATTGAAAACCAATGGAACAAAGCTTGTTTTGCAACTTTAGAAAACTTGTTCCTCAAAACAGATGATGGATTTTCAATGGCTGCCATTTTTTGCTGTCACTGTTGTTAGTTGAAAGCAACAAAGGAGAGAAAGAGAAGAAATAGATATTTAGATAAAAACCAAAGAAAGAAGAATAAATAGGGATTTCAAACATTATTGGGCCCTAATAACACACAAGAAATCGGATTTCAAAAATGTTATTGAAAGCGCATGATACACGATTTTATCCCATATACACATTCCCAAAAACAAATTTTCTTTTCATTTGGCAGAGAACAACAGCCACTCGATTCTAGTTGTCAAATCGACCACTCACCGAAACTATCGGAAACTCTCGCAGAAGGAATTTTCACAATTCCAATTGAATATTATAGGACAAAACAACAACTATGCCTTTCAAACAAAAAATAATAATAATAAATAAAGAAACCGTACATACCAAAACATATATATTTCAATAATTTATTTATAATATCATTAATCTATGAAACAAAGTAAAAATTGAACTAAAAAAACTATGCATGAGTATTTCATATATTTTTGAATTGGTATTTTTTCTACATCACTCTAAACGTGAAAGACCTAAATACACAGCGATAATGGTTAACGTTCAAAACTAATGGAACAAAACATAGTTTTAAACGATTTAGCAAACATGGTCCTCAAAACAGAGTTTGGATTTTCAATGGCTGCCCATTTTTTTGCTATCACGGTCGGTAGTTGAAAGCACAACAAGGAGTGAAAGAGAAGAATAGATATTGGATAAAACCAAAGAAAGAGACTAAATAGGGATTTCAATCATTACTGGCCCTATAAATCACAAACAAGGATTGATTTCAAAAATTGTGTGAAGCGCCATAATACCGATTTGATCTCCAACTATACCACAAAAAACAAATTTCTTTTTCATTTGGCAGACAACAACATCCAGTCAGGTGGGTCCAATTCGCATCACTCACCGAAACTATCAGACATTCTCGCAGAAGGAATTTTCACAATTCCAAATGAATTAATTGGACAAAAACAACCAATTCAAGAATAATAAAATATAAGAAACCGTACATACCAAAACATATAATTTCAATATTAAATTATCATTAATCTATGAAACTAAAGTAAAAATGAATATAAAAAATATGATGAATGAGTATTTTCATACATTTTTGAATTGGTATTTTTTTCTACATCACTTTGAACGTGAAAGACCTAAATACACAACGATAATGGTTCCATTGAAAACCAATGGAAACAAAGCTTCGTTTTGCAACTTTAGAAAACTTGTTCCTCAAAACAGATGATGGATTTTCAATGGCTGCCATTTTTTTGCTGTCACTGTTTGTTGGTTGAGAAGCAAGAGGAAGGAGAGAAAGAGAAGAAATAGATATTTAGATAAAAACCAAAGAAAGAGAATAAATAGGGATTTCAAACATATTGGGCCCTAATAACACACAAGAAATCGGATTTCAAAAACTGTTATTGAAAGCGCATGATACACGATTTGATCTCACCATATACAACAAAAACAAATTTTCTTTTCATTTGGCAGAGAACAGCACCCACTCTAGAGTTGTCAAATTCGCACCACTCACCGAAACTATCGAAAACTCTCGCAGAAGGAATTTTCACAATTCCAATTGAATTAATAGGACAATAACAACAACTATGCCTTTCAAACAAAAAAATAAATAATAAAATAAAGAAACCGTACATACCAAAACATATTATATTTCATATTATATTTATATATCATTAATCTATGAAACAAAAGTAAAAATTGAACTAAAAAAACTATGAATGAGTATTTCATATATTTTTGAATTGGTATTTTTTTACATCACTCTAAACGTGAAAGACCTAAATACACAGCGATAATGGTCCGTTCAAAACTAATGGAAACAAAACATAGTTTTACAGCTTTAGCAAACTGGTCCTCAAAACAGAGTTTGGATTTCAATGGCTGCCATTTTTTGCTATCACTGTTCGGTAGTTGAAAGCAACAAGGAGTGAAAGAGAAGAAATAGATATTTGGATAAAACCAAAGAAAGAGAATAAATAGGGATTTCAATCATTACTGGGCCCCTAATAACAAACAAGAAATTGGATTTCAAAAACTGTTATTGAAAGCGCATAATACACGATTTGATCTCCGAATATACAACCAAAAAACAAATTTTCTTTTTCATTTGGCAGACAACAACATCCAGTCAATAGGTGTCCAATTCGCATCACTCACCGAAACTATCAGACATTCTCGCAGAAGGAATTTCACAAATTCCAAATGAATTAATTGGACAAAAAACAACAATTTCAAGAAATAATAATAAATAAAGAAACCGTACATACCCAAACATATATATTTCAATATTAAATTTATCTATCATTAATCTATGAAACTAAAGTAAAAAATGAATATAAAAAATTATGAATGAGTATTTCATACATTTTTGAATTGGTATTTTTTCTACATCACTTTGAACGTGAAAGACCTAAATACACAACGATAATGGTTCCATTGAAAACCAATGGAACAAAGCTTCGTTTTGCAACTTTAGAAAACTGTTCCTCAAAACAGATGATGGATTTTCAATGGCTGCCTTTTTTGCTGTCACTGTTTGTAGTTGAAAGCAACACAAAGGAGAGAAAGAGAAGAAATAGATTTTAGATAAAAAACAAAGAAAGAGAATAAATAGGGATTTCAAACATTATTGGGCCCTAATAACACAAAGAAATCGGATTTCAAAAACTGTTATTGAAAGCGCATGATACACGATTTGATCTCACCATATACAACCAAAACAAATTTTCTTTTTCATTTGGCAGAGAACAGCACCCACTCTAGAGTTGTCAAATTCGCACCACTCACCGAAACTATCGAAAACTCCGCAGAAGAATTTTCACAATTCCAATGAATTTAATAGGACAATAACAACAACTATGCCTTTCAAACAAAAAATAATAATAATAAATAAAAAGAAAACGTACATACCAAAAATATATATTTCAATATTATATTAATATATCATAATCTATGAAACAAAGTAAAAATTGAACTAAAAAAAATGAATGAGTATTTCATATATTTTTGAATTGGTATTTTTTCTACATCACTCTAAACGTGAAAGACCAATACACAGCGATAATGGTTCGTCACAAAACTAATGGAACAAAAACTAGTTTTACAGCTTTAGCAAACATGGTCCTCAAAACAGAGTTTGGATTTCATGGCTGCCATTTTTTTGCTATCACTGTTCGGTAGTTGAAAAGCAACAAAGGAGTGAAAGAGAAGAAATAGATATTTGGATAAAACCAAAGAAAGAGAATAAATAGGGATTTCAATCATTACTGGGCCTAATAACAAACAAGAAATTGGATTTCAAAAACTGTTATTGAAAGCGCATAATACACGATTTGATCTCCGAAATATACAACCAAAAACAAATTTTCTTTTCATTTGGCAGACAACACAATCCAGTCAATCGGGTCCAATTCGCATCACTCACCGAAACTATCAGACATTCTCGCAGAAGAATTTTCACAATCCAAATGAACTTAATTGGACAAAAACACAATTTCAAGAAATAATAATAAATAAAGAAACCGTACATACCAAACATATATATTTCAATATTAAATTTATCTATCATTTAATCTATGAAACTAAAGTAAAATTGAATATAAAAAATTATGAATGAGTATTTTCATACATTTTGAATTGGTATTTTTTCTACATCACTTTGAAGTGTGAAGACCTAAAACACAACGATTAATGGTTCATTGAAAACCAATGGAACAAAGCTTCGTTTTGCAACTTTAGAAAACTTGTTCCTCAAAACAGATGATGGATTTTCAAGGCTGCCATTTTTTTGCTGTCACTGTTTGTTAGTTGAAAGCAACAAAGGAGAGAAGAGAAGAAGATAGATATTTAGATAAAAACCAAAGAGAGAATAAATAGGGATCAAAAATTATTGGGCCCTAATAACACACAAGAAATCGGATTTCAAAAACTATTATTGAAAGCGCATGATACACGATTTGATCTCACCATATACAACCAAAAAAAATTTTCTTTTCATTTGGCAGAGAACAGCAACCCACTCTAGAGTTGTCAAATTCGCACCACTCACCGAAACTATCGGAAATCTCGCAGAAGGAATTTTCACAATTCCAAGTGAATTAATAGGACAATAACAACAACTATGCCTTTCAAACAAAAAAATAATAATAAAAATAAAGAAACCGTACATACCAAAACATATATATTCAATATAATTTATATATCATTATCTACGAAACAAAAGTAAAAATTAAAACTAAAAAACTATGAATGAGTATTTTCTATATTTTGAATTGGTATTTTTCTACATCACTTTAAACGTGAAAGACCTAAATACACAGCGATAATGGTTCCGTTCAAAACTAATGGAACAAAACATAGTTTACAGCTTTAGCAAACATGGTCCTCAAAACAGAGTTGGATTTTCAATGGCTGCCATTTTTTTGCTATCACTGTTCGGTAGTTGAAAGCAACAAAGGAGTGAAAGAGAAGAAATAGATATTTGGATAAAACCAAAGAAAGAGAATAATAGGGATTTCAATCATTACTGGGCCCTAAAAACAAACAAGAATTGGATTTCAAAAACTGTTATTGAAAGCGCATAATACACGATTTGATCTCGAATATACAACCAAAAACAAATTTTCTTTTCATTTGGCAGACAACAACATCCAGTCAATAGGTGTCCAATTCGCATCACTCACCGAAACTATCAGACATTCTCGCAGAAGGAATTTTCACAATTCCAAATGAATTAATTGGGACAAAAACAACAATTTCAAGAAATAATAATAAATAAAGAAACCGTACATACCAAACATATATATTCAAATTAAATATCTATCATTAATCTATGAAACTAAAGTAAAATTGAATATAAAAAATTATGATGAGTATTTTCATACATTTTTGAATTGGTATTTTTTCTACATCACTTTGAACGTGAAAGACCTAAATACACAACGAAATGGTTCCATTGAAAACCAAGGGAACAAAGCTTCGTTTTGCAACTTTAGAAAACTTGTTCCTCAAAACAGATGATGGATTTTCAATGGCTGCCATTTTTTTGCTGTCACTGTTTGTTAGTTGAAAGCAACAAAGGAGAGAAAGAGA
>NW_026112818.1:0-59459 GCF_024323335.1 Lathyrus oleraceus | reverse complement strand
CATCATTCACACAATTGAATCTAATTTCATAGGTTTAACAACAACATTTTCTTCATCATTCGCACAATTCAATCAAATTTCAGGGTTAACAACAATATTTCATCATTCATCAACAATTCAATCACATGTTCAATAGGTTTAAGATCAACATTTTCATCATTCACACAATTCAATCAAATTCATGGGTTTAACAACAACATTTTTCATCATTCACATTATTCAATCAAATTTCATAGGTTTAACAACACATTTTTCATCATTCACACAATTCAATCAAATTTCATAGGTTTAACTCAACATTTTCATCATTCACACAATTCAATCAAATTCATATGTTTAACATCAAACATTTTCATCATTCACACAATTTAATCAAATTTCATAGGTTGACAATAACATCATTATCATTCACACAATTCAACCAAATTTAATGGGTTTAACAACAACATTTGCATCATTCACATTGTCAATCAAATTTCATAGTTTAACAACAACATTTCTTCATCATTCGCACAATTCAATCAAATTTCATGGGTTTAGCATCAATATTTTCATCATTCACACAATTCAATCAAATTTCATAGGTTTAACATCAACGTTTTCATCATTCACACAATTCAATCAAAATCATGGGTTTAACAACAACATTTTCATCATTCACACAATTCAATCAAATTTCATAGGTTTAACATCAATGTTTTCATCATTCACACAATTCAATCAAATTTCATGGGTTTAACAACAACATTTGCATCATTCGCACAATTCAAACAAATTTCATAGGTTTAACATCAACATTTTCATCATTCACACATTCAATCAAATTCATAGGTTTAACAACAACATTTTCATCACTCACACAATTCAATCAAATTTAATGGGTTTAACAACAATATTTTCATCATTTACACAATTCAATCAAATTTCATAGGTTTAACAACAACATCTTCATCATTCGCACAATTCAATCAAATTTCATATGTTTAACACAAAGTTTCATCATTCACACAATTCAATTAAATTTCATAGGTTTAACATCAACGTTTTCATCATTCAAATAATTCAATCAAATTTCATTGGTTTAACAACAACATTTGCATCATTCGCACAATTCAATCAAATTTCATAGGTTCAACATCAACATTTTCATCATTCACACAATTCAATCAAATTTCATAGGTTTAACAACAACATTTTCATCATTCACACAATTCAATCAAATGTCATAGGTTTAGCAACAACATCTTCATCATTCATTATTCAATCAAATTTCATAGGTTTGACAATAACATCATTATCATTCACACAATTTAATCAAATTCATGGGTTTAACAACAACATTTTCATCATTCACACAATTTAATCTAATTTCATAGGTTTAACATCATCATTCACACAATTGAATTAATTTCATAGGTTTAACAACAACATTTTCTTCATCATTCGCACAATTCAATCAAATTTCATGGGTTAACAACAATATTTCATCATTCACAACAATTCAATCAAATGTCATAGGTTAAGATCAACATTTCATCATTCACACAATTCAATCAAATATCAGGGTTTAACAACAACATTTTTCATCATTCACATTATTCAATCAAATTTCATAGGTTTAACAACAACATTTTTTTCATCATTCACACCATTCAATCAAATTTCATAGGTTTAACTTCAACATTTTCATCATCCACACAATTAAATCAAATTTCATAGGTTTAACATCAACGTTCATCATTCACACAATTTAATCAAATTTCATAGGTTTGACAATAAACATCATCATTCACACAATTCAACCAAATTAATGGGTTTAACAACAACATTGCATCATTCACACTTGTCAATCAAATTTCATAGGTTTAACAACAACATTTTCTTCATCATTCGCACAATTCAATCAAATTTCATGGGTTTAGCATCAATATTTTCATCATCACACAATTCAATCAAATTTCATAGGTTTAAGATCAACGTTTCATCATTCACACAATTCAATCAAATATCATGGGTTTAACAACAACATTTTTCATCATTCACACAATTCAATAAATTTCATAGGTTTAACATCAATGTTTCATCCACACAATTCAATCAAATTTCATGGGTTTAACAAACAACATTTGCATCATTCGCACAATTCAAACAAATTCATAGGTTTAACATCAACATTTCATCATTCACACAATTCAATCAAATTCATAGGTTTAACAACAACATTTTCATCACTCACACAATTCAATCAAATTTAAGGGTTTAACAACAATATTTCATCATTTACACAATTCAATCAAATTTCATAGGTTTAACAACAACATCTTATCATTCGCATTATTCAATCAAATTTATATGTTTAACATCAAACGTTTCATCATTCACACAATTCAATTAAATTTCATAGGTTTAACATCAACGTTTTCATCATTCAAACAATTCAATCAAATTTCATGGTTTAACAACAACATTTGCATCATTCACACAATTCAATCAAATTTCATAGGTTCAACATCAACATTTTCATCATTCACACAATTCAATCAAATTCATAGGTTTAACAACAACATTTCATCATTCACACAATTCAATCAAATGTCATAGGTTTAGCAACAACATCTTCATCATTCACATTATTCAATCAAATTTCATAGGTTGAAAACAACATCATTATCATTCACACAATTAATCAAATTTCATGGGTTTAACAACAACATTTTCATCATTCACACAATTCAATCTAATTCATAGGTTTACAACAACATCTTCATCATTCACACAATTGAATCTAATTTCATAGGTTTAACAACAACATTTTCTTCATCATTCGCACAATTCAATCAAATTTCATGGGTTTAACAACAATATTTTCATCATTCACACAATTCAATCAAATGTCATAGGTTTAAGATCAACATTTTCATCATTCACACAATTCAATCAAATATCATGGGTTTAACAACACATTTTCATCATTCACATATTCAATCAAATTTCATAGGTTTAACAACAACATTTTTTCATCATTCGCACAATTCAATCAAATTTCATAGGTTTAACAACAACATTTTCATCATTCACACAATTCAATCAAATTTCATAGGTTTAACATCAACGTTTCATCATTCACACAATTCAATCAAATTTCATAGGTTTGACAATAACATTCATTATCATTCACACAATTCAACCAAATTTAATGGGTTAACAACAACATTTGCATCATTCACATTGTCAATCAAATTCATAGGTTTAACAACAACATTTTCTTCATCATTCGCACAATTCAATCAAATTTCATGGGTTTAGCATCAACATTTTCATCATTCACACAATTCAATCAAATTTCATAGGTTTAAGATCAACGTTTTCATCATTCACACAATTCAATCAAATATCATGGGTTAACAACAACATTTTCATCATTCACACAATTCAATAAATTTCATAGGTTTAACATCAATGTTTTCATCATTCACACAATTCAATCAAATTTCATGGGTTTAACAACAACATTTGCATCATTCGCACAATTCAAACAAATTTCATAGGTTTAACATCAACATTTCATCATTCACACAATTCAATCAAATTTCATAGGTTTAACAACAACATTTCATCACTCACACAATTCAATCAAATTTAATGGGTTTAACAACAATATTTCATCATTCACAATTCAATCAAATTTCATAGGTTTAACAACAAACATCTTCATCATTCGCATTATTCAATCAAATTTCATGTTTAACATCAAGTTTCATCATTCACACAATTCAATTAAATTTCATAGGTTTAACATCAACGTTTTCATCATTCAAATAATTCAATCAAATTTCATTGGTTTAACAACAACATTTGCATCATTCGCACAATTCAATCAAATTTCATAGGTTCAACATCAACATTTTCATCATTCACACAATTCAATCAAATTCATAGGTTTAACAACAACATTTTCATCATTCACACAATTCAATCAAATTCATAGGTTTAGCAAAAACTTCATCATTCACATATTCAATCAAATTTCATAGGTTTGACAATAACATCATTATCATTCACACAATTTAATCAAATTTCATGGGTTAACAACAACATTTTCATCATCACACAATTTAATCTAATTTCATAGGTAGTTAACAACATCATCAACACAATTGAATCTAATTTCATAGGTTTAACAACAACATTTCTTCATCATTCGCACAATTCAATCAAATTTCATGGGTTTAACAACAATATTTCATCATTCACACAATTCAATCAAATTCATAGGTTTAAGATCAACATTCATCATTCACACAATTCAATCAAATATCATGGGTTTAACAACAACATTTTTCATCATTCACAATTCAATCAAATTTCATAGGTTTAACAACACATGTTTTCATCATTCACACCATTCAATCAAATTTCATAGGTTTAACTTCAACATTTCATCATTCACACAATTAAATCAAATTTCATATGTTTAACATCAAGTTTTCATCATTCACACAATTTAATCAAATTTCATAGGTTTGACAATAACATCATATCATTCACACAATTCAACCAAATTAATGGTTTAACAACAACATTGCATCATTCACACTTTTCAATCAAATTTCATAGGTTTAACAACAACATTTTCTTCATCATTCGCACAATTCAATCAAATTTCATGGGTTTAGCATCAATATTTCATCATTCACACAATTCAATCAAATTTCATAGGTTTAAGATCAACGTTTCATCATTCACACAATTCAATCAAATATCATGGGTTAACAACAACATTTTTCATCATTCACACAATTCAATAAATTTCATAGGTTTAAACATCAATGTTTTCATCATTCACACAATTCAATCAAATTTCATGGTTTAACAACAACATTTGCATCATTCGCACAATTCAAACAAATTTCATAGGTTTAACATCAACATTTTCATCATTCACACAATTCAATCAAATTTCATAGGTTTAACAACAACATTTTCATCACTCACACAATTCAATCAAATTTAAGGGTTTAACAACAATATTTCATCATTTACACAATTCAATCAAATTTCATAGGTTTAACAACAAATCTTCATCATTCGCATTATTCAATCAAATTCATATGTTTAACATCAACGTTTTCATCATTCACACAATTCAATTAAATTTCATAGGTTTAACATCAACGTTTTCATCATTCAAATAATTCAATCAAATTCATTG
Organism: Lathyrus oleraceus; assembly: GCF_024323335.1. Lineage (NCBI taxonomy): Eukaryota > Viridiplantae > Streptophyta > Magnoliopsida > Fabales > Fabaceae > Lathyrus > Lathyrus oleraceus. The sequence continues at coordinate 54,247 of NW_026112818.1, read as the reverse complement.
GTTTAACAACAACATTTCATCATTCGCACAATTCAATCAAATTTCATAGGTTCAACATCAACATTTTCATCATTCACACAATTCAATCAAATTCATAGGTTTAACAACAACATTTTCATCATTCACACAATTCAATCAAATGTCATAGGTTTAGCAACAACATCTTCATCATTCACATTATTCAATCAAATTTCATAGGTTTGACATAACATCATTATCATTCACACAATTTAATCAAATTTCATGGGTTTAACAACAACATTTTCATCATTCACACAATTTAATCAAATTTCATAGGTTTAACATATTCATCATCCACAATTGAATCTAATTTCATAGGTTTAACAACAACATTTTTCTTCATCATTCGCACAATTCAATCAAATTTCATGGGTTTAACAACAATATTTTCATCATTCACACAATTCAATCAAATGTCATAGGTTAAGATCAACATTTTCATCATTCACACAATTCAATCAAATATCATGGGTTTAACAACAACATTTTCATCATTCACATTATTCAATCAAATTTCATAGGTTTAACAACAACATTTTTTCATCATTCACACCATTCAATCAAATTTCATAGGTTTAACTTCAACATTTTCATCATCCACACAATTAAATCAAATTTCATATGTTTAACATCAACGTTTTCATCATTCACACAATTTAATCAAATTTCATAGGTTTGACAATAACATCATTATCATTCACACAATTCAACCAAATTTAATGGGTTTAACAACAACATTTGCATCATTCACACTTGTCAATCAAATTTCATAGGTTTAACAACAACATTTTCTTCATCATTCGCACAATTCAATCAAATTTCATGGGTTTAGCATCAATATTTTCATCATTCACACAATTCAATCAATTTCATAGGTTTAAGATCAACGTTTTCATCATTCACACAATTCAATCAAATATCATGGGTTTAACAACAACATTTTTCATCATTCACACAATTCAATAAATTTCATAGGTTTAACATCAATGTTTTCATCATTCACACAATTCAATCAAATTTCATGGGTTTAACAACAACATTTGCATCATTCGCACAATTCAAACAAATTTCATAGGTTTAACATCAACATTTTCATCATTCACACAATTCAATCAAATTTCATAGGTTTAACAACAACATTTTCATCACTCACACAATTCAATCAAATTTAATGGGTTTAACAACAATATTTTCATCATTTACACAATTCAATCAAATTTCATAGGTTTAACAACAACATCTTCATCATTCGCATTATTCAATCAAATTTCATATGTTTAACATCAACGTTTCATCATTCACACAATTCAATAAATTTCATAGGTTTAACATCAACGTTTTCATCATTCAAATAATTCAATCAAATTTCATTGGTTTAACAACAACATTTGCATCATTCGCACAATTCAATCAAATTTCATAGGTTCAACATCAACATTTTCATCATTCACACAATTCAATCAAATTTCATAGGTTTAACAACAACATTTTCATCATTCACACAATTCAATCAAATGTCATAGGTTTAGCAACAACATCTTCATCATTCACATTATTCAATCAAATTTCATAGGTTTGACAATAACATCATTATCATTCACACAATTAATCAAATTTCATGGTTTAACAACACATTTTCATCATTCACACAATTTAATCTAATTTCATAGGTTTAACAATCATCATTCACACAATTGAATCAATTTCATAGGTTTAACAACAACATTTCTTCATCATTCGCACAATTCAATCAAATTTCATGGGTTTAACAACAATATTTTCATCATTCACACAATTCAATCAAATGTCATAGGTTTAAGATCAACATTTTCATCATTCACACAATTCAATCAAATATCATGGGTTTAACAACAACATTTTCATCATTCACATTATTCAATCAAATTTCATAGGTTTAACAACAACATTTTTTCATCATTCACACCATTCAATCAAATTTCATAGGTTTAACTTCAACATTTTCATCATCAACACAATTAAATCAAATTTCATATGTTTAACATCAACGTTTTCATCATTCACACAATTTAATCAAATTTCATAGGTTTGACAATAACATCATTATCATTCACACAATTCAACCAAATTTAATGGGTTTAACAACAACATTTGCATCATTCACACTTGTCAATCAAATTTCATAGGTTTAACAACAACATTTTCTTCATCATTCGCACAATTCAATCAAATTTCATGGGTTTAGCATCAATATTTTCATCATTCACACAATTCAATCAAATTTCATAGGTTTAAGATCAACGTTTTCATCATTCACACAATTCAATCAAATATCATGGGTTTAACAACAACATTTTTCATCATTCACACAATTCAATAAATTTCATAGGTTTAACATCAATGTTTTCATCATTCACACAATTCAATCAAATTTCATGGGTTTAACAACAACATTTGCATCATTCGCACAATTCAAACAAATTTCATAGGTTTAACATCAACATTTTCATCATTCACACAATTCAATCAAATTTTATAGGTTTAACACAACATTTTCATCACTCACACAATTCAATCAAATTAATGGGTTTAACAACAATATTTCATCATTACACAATTCAATCAAATTTCATAGGTTTAACAACAACATCTTCATCATTCGCATTATTCAATCAAATTTCATATGTTTAACATCAACGTTTTCATCATTCACACAATTCAATTAAATTTCATAGGTTTAACATCAACGTTTTCATCATTCAAATAATTCAATCAAATTTCATTGGTTTAACAACAACATTTGCATCATTCGCACAATTCAATCAAATTTCATAGGTTCAACATCAACATTTTCATCATTCACACAATTCAATCAAATTTCATAGGTTTAACAACAACATTTTCATCATTCACACAATTCAATCAAATTCATAGGTTTAGCAACAACATCTTCATCATTCACATTATTCAATCAAATTTCATAGGTTTGACAATAACATCATTATCATTCACACAATTTAATCAAATTTCATGGGTTTAACAACAACATTTTCATCATTCACACAATTTAATCTAATTTCATAGGTTTAACAACAACATCTTCATCATTCACACAATGAATCTAATTTCATAGGTTTAACAACAACATTTTCTTCATCATTCGCACAATTCAATCAAATTTCATGGGTTTAACAACATATTTTCATCATTCACACAATTCAATCAAATGTCATAGGTTTAAGATCAACATTTTCATCATTCACACAATTCAATCAAATATCATGGGTTTAACAACAACATTTTTCATCATTCACATTATTCAATCAAATTTCATAGGTTTAACAACAACATTTTTTCATCATTCACACCATTCAATCAAATTTCATAGGTTTAACTTCAACATTTTCATCATCCACACAATTAAATCAAATTTCATATGTTTAACATCAACGTTTTCATCATTCACACAATTTAATCAAATTTCATAGGTTTGACAATAACATCATTATCATTCACACAATTCAACCAAATTTAATGGGTTTAACAACAACATTTGCATCATTCACACTTGTCAATCAAATTTCATAGGTTTAACAACAACATTTTCTTCATCATTCGCACAATTCAATCAAATTTCATGGGTTTAGCATCAATATTTTCATCATTCACACAATTCAATCAAATTTCATAGGTTTAAGATCAACGTTTTCATCATTCACACAATTCAATCAAATATCATGGGTTTAACAACAACATTTTCATCATTCACACAATTCAATAAATTTCATAGGTTTAACATCAATGTTTTCATCATTCACACAATTCAATCAAATTTCATGGGTTTAACAACAACATTTGCATCATTCGCACAATTCAAACAAATTTCATAGGTTTAACATCAACATTTTCATCATTCACACATTCAATCAAATTTCATAGGTTTAACAACAACATTTTCATCATCACACAATTCAATCAAATTTATGGGTTTAACAACAAATTTTCATCATTACACAATTCAATCAAATTTCATAGGTTTAACAACAACATCTTCATCATTCGCATTATTCAATCAAATTTCATATGTTTAACATCAACGTTTTCATCATTCACACAATTCAATTAAATTTCATAGGTTTAACATCAACGTTTTCATCATTCAAATAATTCAATCAAATTTCATGGTTTAACAACAACATTTGCATCATTCGCACAATTCAATCAAATTTCATAGGTTCAACATCAACATTTTCATCATTCACACAATTCAATCAAATTTCATAGGTTTAACAACAACATTTTCATCATTCACACAATTCAATCAAATGTCATAGGTTTAGCAACAACATCTTCATCATTCACATTATTCAATCAAATTTCATAGGTTTGACAATAACATCATTATCATTCACACAATTTAATCAAATTTCATGGGTTTAACAACAACATTTTCATCATTCACACAATTTAATCTAATTTCATAGGTTTAACAAACATCATTCACACAATTGAATCTAATTTCATAGGTTTAACAACAACATTTTCTTCATCATTCGCACAATTCAATCAAATTTCATGGGTTTAACAACAATATTTTCATCATTCACACAATTCAATCAAATGTCATAGGTTTAAGATCAACATTTTCATCATTCACACAATTCAATCAAATATCATGGGTTTAACAACAACATTTTTCATCATTCACATTATTCAATCAAATTTCATAGGTTTAACAACAACATTTTTTCATCATTCACACCATTCAATCAAATTTCATAGGTTTAACTTCAACATTTTCATCATCACACAATTAAATCAAATTTCATATGTTTAACATCAACGTTTTCATCATTCACACAATTTAATCAAATTTCATAGGTTTGACAATAACATCATTATCATTCACACAATTCAACCAAATTTAATGGGTTTAACAACAACATTTGCATCATTCACACTTGTCAATCAAATTTCATAGGTTTAACAACAACATTTTCTTCATCATTCGCACAATTCAATCAAATTTCATGGGTTTAGCATCAATATTTTCATCATTCACACAATTCAATCAAATTTCATAGGTTTAAGATCAACGTTTTCATCATTCACACAATTCAATCAAATATCATGGGTTTAACAACAACATTTTTCATCATTCACACAATTCAATAAATTTCATAGGTTTAACATCAATGTTTTCATCATTCACACAATTCAATCAAATTTCATGGGTTTAACAACAACATTTGCATCATTCGCACAATTCAAACAAATTTCATAGGTTTAACATCAACATTTTCATCATTCACACAATTCAATCAAATTTCATAGGTTTAACAACAACATTTTCATCACTCACACAATTCAATCAAATTTAATGGGTTTAACAACAATATTTTCATCATTTACACAATTCAATCAAATTTCATAGGTTTAACAACAACATCTTCATCATTCGCATTATTCAATCAAATTTCATATGTTTAACATCAACGTTTTCATCATTCACACAATTCAATTAAATTTCATAGGTTTAACATCAACGTTTTCATCATTCAAATAATTCAATCAAATTTCATTGGTTTAACAACAACATTTGCATCATTCGCACAATTCAATCAAATTTCATAGGTTCAACATCAACATTTTCATCATTCACACAATTCAATCAAATTTCATAGGTTTAACAACAACATTTTCATCATTCACACAATTCAATCAAATGTCATAGGTTTAGCAACAACATCTTCATCATTCACATTATTCAATCAAATTTCATAGGTTTGACAATAACATCATTATCATTCACACAATTTAATCAAATTTCATGGGTTTAACAACAACATTTTCATCATTCACACAATTTAATCTAATTTCATAGGTTTAACAATCATCATTCACACAATTGAATCTAATTTCATAGGTTTAACAACAACATTTTCTTCATCATTCGCACAATTCAATCAAATTTCATGGGTTTAACAACAATATTTTCATCATTCACACAATTCAATCAAATGTCATAGGTTTAAGATCAACATTTTCATCATTCACACAATTCAATCAAATATCATGGGTTTAACAACAACATTTTTCATCATTCACATATTCAATCAAATTTCATAGGTTTAACAACAACATTTTTTTCATCATTCACACCATTCAATCAAATTTCATAGGTTTAACTTCAACATTTTCATCATCCACACAATTAAATCAAATTTCATATGTTTAACATCAACGTTTCATCATTCACACAATTAATCAAATTTCATAGGTTTGACAATAACATCATTATCATTCACACAATTCAACCAAATTTAATGGGTTTAACAACAACATTTGCATCATTCACACTTGTCAATCAAATTTCATAGGTTTAACAACAACATTTTCTTCATCATTCGCACAATTCAATCAAATTTCATGGGTTTAGCATCAATATTTTCATCATTCACACAATTCAATCAAATTTCATAGGTTTAAGATCAACGTTTTCATCATTCACACAATTCAATCAAATATCATGGGTTTAACAACAACATTTTTCATCATTCACACAATTCAATAAATTTCATAGGTTTAACATCAATGTTTTCATCATTCACACAATTCAATCAAATTTCATGGGTTTAACAACAACATTTGCATCATTCGCACAATTCAAACAAATTTCATAGGTTTAACATCAACATTTTCATCATTCACACAATTCAATCAAATTTCATAGGTTTAACAACAACATTTTCATCACTCACACAATTCAATCAAATTAATGGGTTTAACAACAATATTTTCATCATTACACAATTCAATCAAATTTCATAGGTTTAACAACAACATCTTCATCATTCGCATTATTCAATCAAATTTCATAGGTTTAACATCAACGTTTTCATCATTCACACAATTCAATTAAATTTCATAGGTTTAACATCAACGTTTTCATCATTCAAACAATTCAATCAAATTTCATGGTTTAACAACAACATTTGCATCATTCGCACAATTCAATCAAATTTCATAGGTTCAACATCAACATTTTCATCATTCACACAATTCAATCAAATTTCATAGGTTTAACAACAACATTTTCATCATTCACACAATTCAATCAAATGTCATAGGTTTAGCAACAACATCTTCATCATTCACATTATTCAATCAAATTTCATAGGTTTGACAATAACATCATTATCATTCACACAATTCAATCAAATTTCATGGGTTTAACAACAACATTTTCATCATTCACACAATTTAATCTAATTTCATAGGTTTAACAATCATCATTCACACAATTGAATCTAATTTCATAGGTTTAACAACAACATTTTCTTCATCATTCGCACAATTCAATCAAATTTCATGGGTTTAACAACAATATTTTCATCATTCACACAATTCAATCAAATGTCATAGGTTTAAGATCAACATTTCATCATTCACACAATTCAATCAAATATCATGGGTTTAACAACAACATTTTTCATCATTCACATTATTCAATCAAATTTCATAGGTTTAACAACAACATTTTTTTCATCATTCACACCATTCAATCAAATTTCATAGGTTTAACTTCAACATTTTCATCATCCACACAATTAAATCAAATTTCATATGTTTAACATCAACGTTTCATCATTCACACAATTTAATCAAATTTCATAGGTTTGACAATAACATCATTATCATTCACACAATTCAACCAAATTTAATGGGTTTAACAACAACATTTGCATCATTCACACTTGTCAATCAAATTTCATAGGTTTAACAACAACATTTTCTTCATCATTCGCACAATTCAATCAAATTTCATGGGTTTAGCATCAATATTTTCATCATTCACACAATTCAATCAAATTTCATAGGTTTAAGATCAACGTTTTCATCATTCACACAATTCAATCAAATATCATGGGTTTAACAACAACATTTTTCATCATTCACACAATTCAATAAATTTCATAGGTTTAACATCAATGTTTTCATCATTCACACAATTCAATCAAATTTCATGGGTTTAACAACAACATTTGCATCATTCGCACAATTCAAACAAATTTCATAGGTTTAACATCAACATTTTCATCATTCACACAATTCAATCAAATTTCATAGGTTTAACAACAACATTTTCATCACTCACACAATTCAATCAAATTTAATGGGTTTAACAACAATATTTTCATCATTTACACAATTCAATCAAATTTCATAGGTTTAACAACAACATCTTCATCATTCGCATTATTCAATCAAATTTCATATGTTTAACATCAACGTTTTCATCATTCACACAATTCAATTAAATTTCATAGGTTTAACATCAACGTTTTCATCATTCAAATAATTCAATCAAATTTCATTGGTTTAACAACAACATTTGCATCATTCGCACAATTCAATCAAATTTCATAGGTTCAACATCAACATTTTCATCATTCACACAATTCAATCAAATTTCATAGGTTTAACAACAACATTTTCATCATTCACACAATTCAATCAAATGTCATAGGTTTAGCAACAACATCTTCATCATTCACATTATTCAATCAAATTTCATAGGTTTGACAATAACATCATTATCATTCACACAATTTAATCAAATTTCATGGGTTTAACAACAACATTTTCATCATTCACACATTTAATCTAATTTCATAGGTTTAACAACAACATCTTCATCATTCACACAATTGAATCTAATTTCATAGGTTTAACAACAACATTTTCTTCATCATTCGCACAATTCAATCAAATTTCATGGGTTTAACAACAATATTTTCATCATTCACACAATTCAATCAAATGTCATAGGTTTAAGATCAACATTTTCATCATTCACACAATTCAATCAAATATCATGGGTTTAACAACAACATTTTTCATCATTCACATTATTCAATCAAATTTCATAGGTTTAACAACAACATTTTTTCATCATTCACACCATTCAATCAAATTTCATAGGTTTAACTTCAACATTTTCATCATCCACACAATTAAATCAAATTTCATATGTTTAACATCAACGTTTTCATCATTCACACAATTTAATCAAATTTCATAGGTTTGACAATAACATCATTATCATTCACACAATTCAACCAAATTTAATGGGTTTAACAACAACATTTGCATCATTCACACTTGTCAATCAAATTTCATAGGTTTAACAACAACATTTTCTTCATCATTCGCACAATTCAATCAAATTTCATGGGTTTAGCATCAATATTTTCATCATTCACACAATTCAATCAAATTTCATAGGTTTAAGATCAACGTTTTCATCATTCACACAATTCAATCAAATATCATGGGTTTAACAACAACATTTTTCATCATTCACACAATTCAATAAATTTCATAGGTTTAACATCAATGTTTTCATCATTCACACAATTCAATCAAATTTCATGGGTTTAACAACAACATTTGCATCATTCGCACAATTCAAACAAATTTCATAGGTTTAACATCAACATTTTCATCATTCACACAATTCAATCAAATTTCATAGGTTTAACAACAACATTTTCATCACTCACACAATTCAATCAAATTTAATGGGTTTAACAACAATATTTTCATCATTTACACAATTCAATCAAATTTCATAGGTTTAACAACAACATCTTCATCATTCGCATTATTCAATCAAATTTCATATGTTTAACATCAACGTTTTCATCATTCACACAATTCAATTAAATTTCATAGGTTTAACATCAACGTTTTCATCATTCAAATAATTCAATCAAATTTCATTGGTTTAACAACAACATTTGCATCATTCGCACAATTCAATCAAATTTCATAGGTTCAACATCAACATTTTCATCATTCACACAATTCAATCAAATTTCATAGGTTTAACAACAACATTTTCATCATTCACACAATTCAATCAAATGTCATAGGTTTAGCAACAACATCTTCATCATTCACATTATTCAATCAAATTTCATAGGTTTGACAATAACATCATTATCATTCACACAATTTAATCAAATTTCATGGGTTTAACAACAACATTTTCATCATTCACACAATTAATCTAATTTCATAGGTTTAACAACAACATCTTCATCATTCACACAATTGAATCTAATTTCATAGGTTTAACAACAACATTTTCTTCATCATTCGCACAATTCAATCAAATTTCATGGGTTTAACAACAATATTTTCATCATTCACACAATTCAATCAAATGTCATAGGTTTAAGATCAACATTTTCATCATTCACACAATTCAATCAAATATCATGGGTTTAACAACAACATTTTTCATCATTCACATTATTCAATCAAATTTCATAGGTTTAACAACAACATTTTTTTCATCATTCGCACCATTCAATCAAATTTCATAGGTTTAACTTCAACATTTTCATCATCCACACAATTAAATCAAATTTCATATGTTTAACATCAACGTTTTCATCATTCACACAATTAATCAAATTTCATAGGTTTGACAATAACATCATTATCATTCACACAATTCAACCAAATTTAATGGGTTTAACAACAAATTTGCATCATTCACACTTGTCAATCAAATTTCATAGGTTTAACAACAACATTTCTTCATCATTCGCACAATTCAATCAAATTTCATGGGTTTAGCATCAATATTTTCATCATTCACACAATTCAATCAAATTTCATAGGTTTAAGATCAACGTTTTCATCATTCACACAATTCAATCAAATATCATGGGTTTAACAACAACATTTTTCATCATTCACACAATTCAATAAATTTCATAGGTTTAACATCAATGTTTTCATCATTCACACAATTCAATCAAATTTCATGGGTTTAACAACAACATTTGCATCATTCGCACAATTCAAACAAATTTCATAGGTTTAACATCAACATTTTCATCATTCACACAATTCAATCAAATTTCATAGGTTTAACAACAACATTTTCATCACTCACACAATTCAATCAAATTTAATGGGTTTAACAACAATATTTTCATCATTTACACAATTCAATCAAATTTCATAGGTTTAACAACAACATCTTCATCATTCGCATTATTCAATCAAATTTCATAGGTTTAACATCAACGTTTTCATCATTCACACAATTCAATTAAATTTCATAGGTTTAACATCAACGTTTTCATCATTCAAATAATTCAATCAAATTTCATTGGTTTAACAACAACATTTGCATCATTCGCACAATTCAATCAAATTTCATAGGTTCAACATCAACATTTTCATCATTCACACAATTCAATCAAATTTCATAGGTTTAACAACAACATTTTCATCATTCACACAATTCAATCAAATGTCATAGGTTTAGCAACAACATCTTCATCATTCACATTATTCAATCAAATTTCATAGGTTTGACAATAACATCATTATCATTCACACAATTAATCAAATTTCATGGGTTTAACAACAACATTTTCATCATTCACACAATTTAATCTAATTTCATAGGTTTAACAATCATCATTCACACAATTGAATCTAATTTCATAGGTTTAACAACAACATTTTCTTCATCATTCGCACAATTCAATCAAATTTCATGGGTTTAACAACAATATTTTCATCATTCACACAATTCAATCAAATGTCATAGGTTTAAGATCAACATTTTCATCATTCACACAATTCAATCAAATATCATGGGTTTAACAACAACATTTTTCATCATTCACATTATTCAATCAAATTTCATAGGTTTAACAACAACATTTTTTCATCATTCACACCATTCAATCAAATTTCATAGGTTTAACTTCAACATTTTCATCATCCACACAATTAAATCAAATTTCATATGTTTAACATCAACGTTTTCATCATTCACACAATTAATCAAATTTCATAGGTTTGACAATAACATCATTATCATTCACACAATTCAACCAAATTTAATGGGTTTAACAACAACATTTGCATCATTCACACTTGTCAATCAAATTCATAGGTTTAACAACAACATTTTCTTCATCATTCGCACAATTCAATCAAATTTCATGGGTTTAGCATCAATATTTTCATCATTCACACAATTCAATCAAATTTCATAGGTTTAAGATCAACGTTTTCATCATTCACACAATTCAATCAAATATCATGGGTTTAACAACAACACATTTTCATCATTCACACAATTCAATAAATTTCATAGGTTTAACATCAATGTTTTCATCATTCACACAATTCAATCAAATTTCATGGGTTTAACAACAACATTTGCATCATTCGCACAATTCAAACAAATTTCATAGGTTTAACATCAACATTTTCATCATTCACACAATTCAATCAAATTTCATAGGTTTAACAACAACATTTTCATCACTCACACAATTCAATCAAATTTAATGGGTTTAACAACAATATTTTCATCATTTACACAATTCAATCAAATTTCATAGGTTTAACAACAACATCTTCATCATTCGCATTATTCAATCAAATTTCATATGTTTAACATCAACGTTTTCATCATTCACACAATTCAATTAAATTTCATAGGTTTAACATCAACGTTTTCATCATTCACACAATTCAATCAAATTTCATAGGTTTAACAACAACATTTGCATCATTCGCACAATTCAATCAAATTCATAGGTTCAACATCAACATTTTCATCATTCACACAATTCAATCAAATTTCATAGGTTTAACAACAACATTTTCATCATTCACACAATTCAATCAAATGTCATAGGTTTAGCAACAACATCTTCATCATTCACATTATTCAATCAAATTCATAGGTTTGACAATAACATCATTATCATTCACACAATTTAATCAAATTTCATGGGTTTAACAACAACATTTTCATCATTCACACAATTTAATCTAATTTCATAGGTTTAACAACAACATCTTCATCATTCACACAATTGAATCTAATTTCATAGGTTTAACAACAACATTTTCTTCATCATTCGCACAATTCAATCAAATTTCATGGGTTTAACAACAATATTTTCATCATTCACACAATTCAATCAAATGTCATAGGTTTAAGATCAACATTTTCATCATTCACACAATTCAATCAAATATCATGGGTTTAACAACAACATTTTCATCATTCACATTATTCAATCAAATTTCATAGGTTTAACAACAACATTTTTTTCATCATTCACACCATTCAATCAAATTTCATAGGTTTAACTTCAACATTTTCATCATCCACACAATTAAATCAAATTTCATATGTTTAACATCAACGTTTTCATCATTCACACAATTTAATCAAATTTCATAGGTTTGACAATAACATCATTATCATTCACACAATTCAACCAAATTTAATGGGTTTAACAACAACATTTGCATCATTCACACTTGTCAATCAAATTTCATAGGTTTAACAACAACATTTTCTTCATCATTCGCACAATTCAATCAAATTTCATGGGTTTAGCATCAATATTTTCATCATTCACACAATTCAATCAAATTTCATAGGTTTAAGATCAACGTTTTCATCATTCACACAATTCAATCAAATATCATGGGTTTAACAACAACATTTTTCATCATTCACACAATTCAAAAAAATTTCATAGGTTTAACATCAATGTTTTCATCATTCACACAATTCAATCAAATTTCATGGGTTTAACAACAACATTTGCATCATTCGCACAATTCAAACAAATTTCATAGGTTTAACATCAACATTTTCATCATTCACACAATTCAATCAAATTTCATAGGTTTAACAACAACATTTTCATCACTCACACAATTCAATCAAATTTAATGGGTTTAACAACAATATTTTCATCATTTACACAATTCAATCAAATTTCATAGGTTTAACAACAACATCTTCATCATTCGCATTATTCAATCAAATTTCATATGTTTAACATCAACGTTTTCATCATTCACACAATTCAATTAAATTTCATAGGTTTAACATCAACGTTTTCATCATTCAAATAATTCAATCAAATTTCATTGGTTTAACAACAACATTTGCATCATTCGCACAATTCAATCAAATTTCATAGGTTCAACATCAACATTTTCATCATTCACACAATTCAATCAAATTTCATAGGTTTAACAACAACATTTTCATCATTCACACAATTCAATCAAATGTCATAGGTTTAGCAACAACATCTTCATCATTCACATTATTCAATCAAATTTCATAGGTTTGACAATAACATCATTATCATTCACACAATTTAATCAAATTTCATGGGTTTAACAACAACATTTTCATCATTCACACAATTTAATCTAATTTCATAGGTTTAACAACAACATCTTCATCATTCACACAATTGAATCTAATTTCATAGGTTTAACAACAACATTTTCTTCATCATTCGCACAATTCAATCAAATTTCATGGGTTTAACAACAATATTTTCATCATTCACACAATTCAATCAAATGTCATAGGTTTAAGATCAACATTTTCATCATTCACACAATTCAATCAAATATCATGGGTTTAACAACAACATTTTTCATCATTCACATTATTCAATCAAATTTCATAGGTTTAACAACAACATTTTTTCATCATTCACACCATTCAATCAAATTTCATAGGTTTAACTTCAACATTTTCATCATCCACACAATTAAATCAAATTCATATGTTTAACATCAACGTTTTCATCATTCACACAATTTAATCAAATTTCATAGGTTTGACAATAACATCATTATCATTCACACAATTCAACCAAATTTAATGGGTTTAACAACAACATTTGCATCATTCACACTTGTCAATCAAATTTCATAGGTTTAACAACAACATTTTCTTCATCATTCGCACAATTCAATCAAATTTCATGGGTTTAGCATCAATATTTTCATCATTCACACAATTCAATCAAATTTCATAGGTTTAAGATCAACGTTTTCATCATTCACACAATTCAATCAAATATCATGGGTTTAACAACAACATTTTTCATCATTCACACAATTCAATAAATTTCATAGGTTTAACATCAATGTTTTCATCATTCACACAATTCAATCAAATTTCATGGGTTTAACAACAACATTTGCATCATTCGCACAATTCAAACAAATTTCATAGGTTTAACATCAACATTTTCATCATTCACACAATTCAATCAAATTTCATAGGTTTAACAACAACATTTTCATCACTCACACAATTCAATCAAATTTAATGGGTTTAACAACAATATTTTCATCATTTACACAATTCAATCAAATTTCATAGGTTTAACAACAACATCTTCATCATTCGCATTATTCAATCAAATTTCATATGTTTAACATCAACGTTTTCATCATTCACACAATTCAATTAAATTTCATAGGTTTAACATCAACGTTTTCATCATTCAAATAATTCAATCAAATTTCATTGGTTTAACAACAACATTTGCATCATTCGCACAATTCAATCAAATTTCATAGGTTCAACATCAACATTTTCATCATTCACACAATTCAATCAAATTTCATAGGTTTAACAACAACATTTTCATCATTCACACAATTCAATCAAATGTCATAGGTTTAGCAACAACATCTTCATCATTCACATTATTCAATCAAATTTCATAGGTTTGACAATAACATCATTATCATTCACACAATTTAATCAAATTTCATGGTTTAACAACAACATTTTCATCATTCACACAATTTAATCTAATTTCATAGGTTTAACAACAACATCTTCATCATTCACACAATTGAATCTAATTTCATAGGTTTAACAACAACATTTTCTTCATCATTCGCACAATTCAATCAAATTTCATGGGTTTAACAACAATATTTTCATCATTCACACAATTCAATCAAATGTCATAGGTTTAAGATCAACATTTTCATCATTCACACAATTCAATCAAATATCATGGGTTTAACAACAACATTTTTCATCATTCACATTATTCAATCAAATTTCATAGGTTTAACAACAACATTTTTTTCATCATTCGCACCATTCAATCAAATTTCATAGGTTTAACTTCAACATTTTCATCATCCACACAATTAAATCAAATTTCATATGTTTAACATCAACGTTTTCATCATTCACACAATTTAATCAAATTTCATAGGTTTGACAATAACATCATTATCATTCACACAATTCAACCAAATTTAATGGGTTTAACAACAACATTTGCATCATTCACACTTGTCAATCAAATTTCATAGGTTTAACAACAACATTTTCTTCATCATTCGCACAATTCAATCAAATTTCATGGGTTTAGCATCAATATTTTCATCATTCACACAATTCAATCAAATTTCATAGGTTTAAGATCAACGTTTTCATCATTCACACAATTCAATCAAATATCATGGGTTTAACAACAACATTTTTCATCATTCACACAATTCAATAAATTTCATAGGTTTAACATCAATGTTTTCATCATTCACACAATTCAATCAAATTTCATGGGTTTAACAACAACATTTGCATCATTCGCACAATTCAAACAAATTTCATAGGTTTAACATCAACATTTTCATCATTCACACAATTCAATCAAATTTCATAGGTTTAACAACAACATTTTCATCACTCACACAATTCAATCAAATTTAATGGGTTTAACAACAATATTTTCATCATTTACACAATTCAATCAAATTTCATAGGTTTAACAACAACATCTTCATCATTCGCATTATTCAATCAAATTTCATATGTTTAACATCAACGTTTTCATCATTCACACAATTCAATTAAATTTCATAGGTTTAACATCAACGTTTTCATCATTCAAATAATTCAATCAAATTTCATTGGTTTAACAACAACATTTGCATCATTCGCACAATTCAATCAAATTTCATAGGTTCAACATCAACATTTCATCATTCACACAATTCAATCAAATTTCATAGGTTTAACAACAACATTTTCATCATTCACACAATTCAATCAAATGTCATAGGTTTAGCAACAACATCTTCATCATTCACATTATTCAATCAAATTTCATAGGTTTGACAATAACATCATTATCATTCACACAATTTAATCAAATTTCATGGGTTTAACAACAACATTTTCATCATTCACACAATTTAATCTAATTTCATAGGTTTAACAACAACATCTTCATCATTCACACAATTGAATCTAATTTCATAGGTTTAACAACAACATTTTCTTCATCATTCGCACAATTCAATCAAATTTCATGGGTTTAACAACAATATTTTCATCATTCACACAATTCAATCAAATGTCATAGGTTTAAGATCAACATTTTCATCATTCACACAATTCAATCAAATATCATGGGTTTAACAACAACATTTTTCATCATTCACATTATTCAATCAAATTTCATAGGTTTAACAACAACATTTTTTTCATCATTCGCACCATTCAATCAAATTTCATAGGTTTAACTTCAACATTTTCATCATCCACACAATTAAATCAAATTTCATATGTTTAACATCAACGTTTTCATCATTCACACAATTCAATCAAATGTCATAGGTTTAACAACAACATTTTCATCATTCACACAATTCAATCAAATGTCATAGGTTTAGCAACAACATCTTCATCATTCACATTATTCAATCAAATTTCATAGGTTTAACAACAACATTTTCTTTATCATTCGCACCATTCAATCAAATTTCATAGGTTTAACATCAACATTTGCATCATTCGCACAATTCAATCAAAATTCATAAGTTTAACATCAACAATTTCATCATTCACACAACTCAATCAAATTTCATGGGTTTAACAACAACATTTTTCATCATGCACACAATTCAATCAAATTTCATAGGTTGAACATCAACGTTTTCATCATTCACACAATTCAATCAAATTTCATAGGTTTAACAACAACATTTTCATCATTCACACAATTCAATCAAATTTCATCGGTTTAACAACAACATTTTCATCATTCACACAATTTCATCAAATTTCATAGGTTTGACAATAACATCATTATCATTCACACAATTCAACCAAATTTAATGGGTTTAACAACAACATTTGCATCATTCACACTTGTCAATCAAATTTCATAGGTTTAACAACAACATTTTCTTCATCATTCGCACAATTCAATCAAATTTCATGGGTTTAGCATCAATATTTTCATCATTCACACAATTCAATCAAATTTCATAGGTTTAAGATCAACGTTTTCATCATTCACACAATTCAATCAAATATCATGGGTTTAACAACAACATTTTCATCATTCACACAATTCAATTAAATTTCATAGGTTTAACATCAATGTTTTCATCATTCACACAATTCAATCAAATTTCATGGGTTTAACAACAACATTTGCATCATTCGCACAATTCAAACAAATTCATAGGTTTAACATCAACATTTTCATCATTCACACAATTCAATCAAATTTCATAGGTTTAACAACAACATTTTCATCACTCACACAATTCAATCAAATTTAATGGGTTTAACAACAATATTTTCATCATTTACACAATTCAATCAAATTTCATAGGTTTAACAACAACATCTTCATCATTCGCATTATTCAATCAAATTTCATATGTTTAACATCAACGTTTTCATCATTCACACAATTCAATTAAATTTCATAGGTTTAACATCAACGTTTTCATCATTCAAATAATTCAATCAAATTTCATTGGTTTAACAACAACATTTGCATCATTCGCACAATTCAATCAAATTTCATAGGTTCAACATCAACATTTTCATCATTCACACAATTCAATCAAATTTCATAGGTTTAACAACAACATTTTCATCATTCACACAATTCAATCAAATGTCATAGGTTTAGCAACAACATCTTCATCATTCACATTATTCAATCAAATTTCATAGGTTTGACAATAACATCATTATCATTCACACAATTTAATCAAATTTCATGGGTTTAACAACAACATTTTCATCATTCACACAATTTAATCTAATTTCATAGGTTTAACAACAACATCTTCATCATTCACACAATTGAATCTAATTTCATAGGTTTAACAACAACATTTTCTTCATCATTCGCACAATTCAATCAAATTTCATGGGTTTAACAACAATATTTTCATCATTCACACAATTCAATCAAATGTCATAGGTTTAAGATCAACATTTTCATCATTCACACAATTCAATCAAATATCATGGGTTTAACAACAACATTTTTCATCATTCACATTATTCAATCAAATTTCATAGGTTTAACAACAACATTTTTTCATCATTCGCACCATTCAATCAAATTTCATAGGTTTAACTTCAACATTTTCATCATCCACACAATTAAATCAAATTTCAT
Source organism: Lathyrus oleraceus (assembly GCF_024323335.1). Lineage (NCBI taxonomy): Eukaryota > Viridiplantae > Streptophyta > Magnoliopsida > Fabales > Fabaceae > Lathyrus > Lathyrus oleraceus. Next base: position 34,913 of record NW_026112818.1, on the reverse strand, counting down.
ATGTTTAACATCAACGTTTTCATCATTCACACAATTCAATCAAATGTCATAGGTTTAACAACAACATTTTCATCATTCACACAATTCAATCAAATTTAATGGGTTTAACAACAACATTTGCATCATTCACACTTGTCAATCAAATTTCATAGGTTTAACAACAACATTTTCTTCATCATTCGCACAATTCAATCAAATTTCATGGGTTTAACATCAAAGTTTTCATCATTCACACAATTCAATCAAATTTCATAGGTTTAAGATCAACGTTTTCATCATTCACACAATTCAATCAAATATCATGGGTTTAACAACAACATTTTTCATCATTCACACAATTCAATAAATTTCATAGGTTTAACATCAATGTTTTCATCATTCACACAATTCAATCAAATTTCATGGGTTTAACAACAACATTTGCATCATTCGCACAATTCAAACAAATTTCATAGGTTTAACATCAACATTTTCATCATTCACACAATTCAATCAAATTTCATAGGTTTAACAACAACATTTTCATCACTCACACAATTCAATCAAATTTAATGGGTTTAACAACAATATTTTCATCATTTACACAATTCAATCAAATTTCATAGGTTTAACAACAACATCTTCATCATTCGCATTATTCAATCAAATTTCATAGGTTTAACATCAACGTTTTCATCATTCACACAATTCAATTAAATTTCATAGGTTTAACATCAACGTTTTCATCATTCAAATAATTCAATCAAATTTCATGGTTTAACAACAACATTTGCATCATTCGCACAATTCAATCAAATTTCATAGGTTCAACATCAACATTTTCATCATTCACACAATTCAATCAAATTTCATAGGTTTAACAACAACATTTTCATCATTCACACAATTCAATCAAATGTCATAGGTTTAGCAACAACATCTTCATCATTCACATTATTCAATCAAATTTCATAGGTTTGACAATAACATCATTATCATTCACACAATTTAATCAAATTTCATGGGTTTAACAACAACATTTTCATCATTCACACAATTAATCAAATTTCATAGGTTTAACAACAACATCTTCATCATTCACACAATTGAATCTAATTTCATAGGTTTAACAACAACATTTTCTTCATCATTCGCACAATTCAATCAAATTTCATGGGTTTAACAACAATATTTTCATCATTCACACAATTCAATCAAATGTCATAGGTTTAAGATCAACATTTTCATCATTCACACAATTCAATCAAATATCATGGGTTTAACAACAACATTTTCATCATTCACATTATTCAATCAAATTTCATAGGTTTAACAACAACATTTTTTTCATCATTCGCACCATTCAATCAAATTTCATAGGTTTAACTTCAACATTTTCATCATCCACACAATTAAATCAAATTTCATATGTTTAACATCAACGTTTTCATCATTCACACAATTCAATCAAATGTCATAGGTTTAACAACAACATTTCATCATTCACACAATTCAATCAAATGTCATAGGTTTAACAACAACATCTTCATCATTCACATTATTCAATCAAATTTCATAGGTTTAACAACAACATTTTCTTTATCATTCGCACCATTCAATCAAATTTCATAGGTTTAACATCAACATTTCATCATTCGCACAATTCAATCAAAATTCATAGTTTAACATCAACAATTTCATCATTCACACAATTCAATCAAATTTCATGGGTTTAACAACAACATTTTTCATCATGCACACAATTCAATCAAATTTCATAGGTTGAACATCAACGTTTTCATCATTCACACAATTCAATCAAATTTCATAGGTTTAACAACAACATTTTCATCATTCACACAATTCAATCAAATTTCATAGGTTTAACAACAACATTTTCATCATTCACACAATTTCATCAAATTTCATAGGTTTGACAATAACATCATTATCATTCACACAATTCAACCAAATTTAATGGGTTTAACAACAACATTTGCATCATTCACACTTGTCAATCAAATTTCATAGGTTTAACAACAACATTTCTTCATCATTCGCACAATTCAATCAAATTTCATGGGTTTAGCATCAAATTTTCATCATTCACACAATTCAATCAAATTTCATAGGTTTAAGATCAACGTTTTCATCATTCACACAATTCAATCAAATATCATGGGTTTAACAACAACATTTTCATCATTCACACAATTCAATCAAATTTCATAGGTTTAACATCAATGTTTTCATCATTCACACAATTCAATCAAATTTCATGGGTTTAACAACAACATTTGCATCATTCGCACAATTCAAACAAATTTCATAGGTTTAACATCAACATTTCATCATTCACACAATTCAATCAAATTTCATAGGTTTAACAACAACATTTCATCATCACACAATTCAATCAAATTTAATGGGTTTAACAACAATATTTTCATCATTTACACAATTCAATCAAATTTCATAGGTTTAACAACAACATCTTCATCATTCGCATTATTCAATCAAATTTCATATGTTTAACATCAACGTTTTCATCATTCACACAATTCAATAAATTTCATAGGTTTAACATCAACGTTTTCATCATTCAAATAATTCAATCAAATTTCATGGTTTAACAACAACATTTGCATCATTCGCACAATTCAATCAAATTTCATAGGTTCAACATCAACATTTTCATCATTCACACAATTCAATCAAATTTCATAGGTTTAACAACAACATTTTCATCATTCACACAATTCAATCAAATGTCATAGGTTTAGCAACAACATCTTCATCATTCACATTATTCAATCAAATTTCATAGGTTTGACAATAACATCATTATCATTCACACAATTTAATCAAATTTCATGGGTTTAACAACAACATTTTCATCATTCACACAATTTAATCTAATTTCATAGGTTTAACAACAACATCTTCATCATTCACACAATTGAATCTAATTTCATAGGTTTAACAACAACATTTTCTTCATCATTCGCACAATTCAATCAAATTTCATGGGTTTAACAACAATATTTTCATCATTCACACAATTCAATCAAATGTCATAGGTTTAAGATCAACATTTTCATCATTCACACAATTCAATCAAATATCATGGGTTTAACAACAACATTTTTCATCATTCACATTATTCAATCAAATTTCATAGGTTTAACAACAACATTTTTTCATCATTCGCACCATTCAATCAAATTTCATAGGTTTAACTTCAACATTTTCATCATCCACAATTAAATCAAATTTCATAGGTTTAACATCAACGTTTTCATCATTCACACAATTCAATCAAATTTCATAGGTTTGACAATAACATCATTATCATTCACACAATTCAACAAATTTAATGGGTTTAACAACAACATTTGCATCATTCACACTTGTCAATCAAATTTCATAGGTTTAACAACAACATTTTCTTCATCATTCGCACAATTCAATCAAATTTCATGGGTTTAGCATCAAATTTTCATCATTCACACAATTCAATCAAATTTCATAGGTTTAAGATCAACGTTTTCATCATTCACACAATTCAATCAAATATCATGGGTTTAACAACAACATTTTCATCATTCACACAATTCAATAAATTTCATAGGTTTAACATCAATGTTTTCATCATTCACACAATTCAATCAAATTTCATGGGTTTAACAACAACATTTGCATCATTCGCACAATTCAATCAAATTTCATAGGTTTAACATCAACATTTTCATCATTCACACAATTCAATCAAATTTCATAGGTTTAACAACAACATTTCATCATTCACACAATTCAATCAAATTTAATGGGTTTAACAACAATATTTTCATCATTTACACAATTCAATCAAATTTCATAGGTTTAACAACAACATCTTCATCATTCGCATTATTCAATCAAATTTCATAGGTTTAACATCAACGTTTTCATCATTCACACAATTCAATTAAATTTCATAGGTTTAACATCAACGTTTTCATCATTCACACAATTCAATCAAATTTCATGGTTTAACAACAACATTTGCATCATTCGCACAATTCAATCAAATTTCATAGGTTTAACATCAACATTTTCATCATTCACACAATTCAATCAAATTTCATAGGTTTAACAACAACATTTTCATCATTCACACAATTCAATCAAATGTCATAGGTTTAGCAACAACATTTTCATCATTCACATTATTCAATCAAATTTCATAGGTTTGACAATAACATCATTATCATTCACACAATTTAATCAAATTTCATGGGTTTAACAACAACATTTTCATCATTCACACAATTTAATCAAATTTCATAGGTTTAACAACAACATCTTCATCATTCACACAATTCAATCAAATTTCATAGGTTTAACAACAACATTTTCTTCATCATTCGCACAATTCAATCAAATTCATGGGTTTAACAACAATATTTTCATCATTCACACAATTCAATCAAATGTCATAGGTTTAAGATCAACATTTTCATCATTCACACAATTCAATCAAATATCATGGGTTTAACAACAACATTTTCATCATTCACAATTCAATCAAATTTCATAGGTTTAACAACAACATTTTTCATCATTCACCATTCAATCAAATTTCATAGGTTTAACAACAACATTTTCATCATCACACAATTCAATCAAATTTCATAGTTTAACATCAACATTTTCATCATTCACACAATTCAATCAAATTTCATAGGTTTAACAACAACATTTTCATCATTCACACAATTCAATCAAATTTCATGGGTTTAACAACAACATTTTCATCATTCACACAATTCAATCAAATTTCATAGGTTTAACAACAACATCTTCATCATTCGCACAATTCAATCAAATTTCATAGGTTTAACATCAACATTTTCATCATTCACACAATTCAATCAAATTTCATAGGTTTAACATCAACATTTTCATCATTCACACAATTCAATCAAATTTCATAGGTTTAACAACAACATTTTCATCATTCACACAATTCAATCAAATTCATAGGTTTAACATCAACATTTTCATCATTCACACAATTCAATCAAATTTCATAGGTTTAACAACAACATTTTCATCATTCACACAATTCAATCAAATTCATAGGTTTAACAACAACATTTCATCATTCACACAATTCAATCAAATTTCATAGGTTGACAATAACATTTTCATCATTCACACAATTCAATCAAATTTCATGGGTTTAACAACAACATTTTCATCATTCACACAATTCAATCAAATTTCATAGGTTTAACAACAACATCTTCATCATTCACACAATTCAATCAAATTTCATAGGTTTAACAACAACATTTCTTCATCATTCGCACAATTCAATCAAATTTCATAGGTTTAACAACAACATTTTCATCATTCACACAATTCAATCAAATTTCATAGGTTTAACATCAACATTTTCATCATTCACACAATTCAATCAAATTTCATGGGTTTAACAACAACATTTTTCATCATTCACACAATTCAATCAAATTTCATAGGTTTAACAACAACATTTTCATCATTCACACAATTCAATCAAATTTCATAGGTTTAACAACAACATTTTCATCATTCACACAATTCAATCAAATTTCATAGGTTTAACATCAACATTTTCATCATTCACACAATTCAATCAAATTTCATAGGTTTAACAATAACATCATTATCATTCACACAATTCAACCAAATTTCATGGGTTTAACAACAACATTTGCATCATTCACACTTTCAATCAAATTTCATAGGTTTAACAACAACATTTTCTTCATCATTCGCACAATTCAATCAAATTTCATGGGTTTAACATCAATATTTTCATCATTCACACAATTCAATCAAATTTCATAGGTTTAAGATCAACGTTTTCATCATTCACACAATTCAATCAAATATCATGGGTTTAACAACAACATTTTCATCATTCACACAATTCAATCAAATTTCATAGGTTTAACATCAATGTTTCATCATTCACACAATTCAATCAAATTTCATGGGTTTAACAACAACATTTGCATCATTCGCACAATTCAAACAAATTTCATAGGTTTAACATCAACATTTTCATCATTCACACAATTCAATCAAATTTCATAGGTTTAACAACAACATTTTCATCACTCACACAATTCAATCAAATTTAATGGGTTTAACAACAATTTTTCATCATTTACACAATTCAATCAAATTTCATAGGTTTAACAACAACATCTTCATCATTCGCATATTCAATCAAATTTCATAGGTTTAACATCAACGTTTTCATCATTCACACAATTCAATTAAATTTCATAGGTTTAACATCAACGTTTTCATCATTCAAAAATTCAATCAAATTTCAGGTTTAACAACAACATTTGCATCATTCGCACAATTCAATCAAATTTCATAGGTTAACATCAACATTTTCATCATTCACACAATTCAATCAAATTTCATAGGTTTAACAACAACATTTTCATCATTCACACAATTCAATCAAATGTCATAGGTTTAGCAACAACATCTTCATCATTCACATTATTCAATCAAATTTCATAGGTTTGACAATAACATCATTATCATTCACACAATTTAATCAAATTTCATGGTTTAACAACAACATTTTCATCATTCACACAATTTAATCTAATTTCATAGGTTTAACAACAACATCTTCATCATTCACACAATTGAATCTAATTTCATAGGTTTAACAACAACATTTTTCATCATTCGCACAATTCAATCAAATTTCATGGGTTTAACATCAATATTTTCATCATTCACACAATTCAATCAAATGTCATAGGTTTAAGATCAACATTTTCATCATTCACACAATTCAATCAAATATCATGGGTTTAACAACAACATTTTCATCATTCACATTATTCAATCAAATTTCATAGGTTTAACAACAACATTTTTTCATCATTCGCACCATTCAATCAAATTTCATAGGTTTAACTTCAACATTTCATCATCCACACAATTAAATCAAATTTCATATGTTTAACATCAACGTTTTCATCATTCACACAATTCAATCAAATGTCATAGGTTTAACAACAACATTTTCATCATTCACACAATTCAATCAAATTCATAGGTTTAGCAACAACATCTTCATCATTCACATTATTCAATCAAATTTCATAGGTTTAACAACAACATTTTCTTTATCATTCGCACCATTCAATCAAATTTCATAGGTTTAACATCAACATTTGCATCATTCGCACAATTCAATCAAAATTCATAAGTTTAACATCAACATTTCATCATTCACACAATTCAATCAAATTTCATGGGTTTAACAACAACATTTTTCATCATTCACACAATTCAATCAAATTTCATAGGTTGAACATCAACGTTTTCATCATTCACACAATTCAATCAAATTTCATAGGTTTAACAACAACATTTTCATCATTCACACAATTCAATCAAATTTCATCGGTTTAACAACAACATTTTCATCATTCACACAATTCATCAAATTTCATAGGTTTGACAATAACATCATTATCATTCACACAATTCAACCAAATTTAATGGGTTTAACAACAACATTTGCATCATTCACACTTGTCAATCAAATTTCATAGGTTTAACAACAACATTTTCTTCATCATTCGCACAATTCATTCAAATTTCATGGGTTTAGCATCAATATTTTCATCATTCACACAATTCAATCAAATTTCATAGGTTTAAGATCAACGTTTTCATCATTCACACAATTCAATCAAATATCATGGGTTTAACAACAACATTTTTCATCATTCACACAATTCAATTAAATTTCATAGGTTTAACAACAACATTTGCATCATTCGCACAATTCAAACAAATTTCATAGGTTTAACATCAACATTTTCATCATTCACACAATTCAATCAAATTTCATAGGTTTAACAACAACATTTTCATCACTCACACAATTCAATCAAATTTAATGGGTTTAACAACAATATTTTCATCATTTACACAATTCAATCAAATTTCATAGGTTTAACAACAACATCTTCATCATTCGCATTATTCAATCAAATTTCATATGTTTAACATCAACGTTTTCATCATTCACACAATTCAATTAAATTTCATAGGTTTAACATCAACGTTTTCATCATTCAAATAATTCAATCAAATTTCATTGGTTTAACAACAACATTTGCATCATTCGCACAATTCAATCAAATTTCATAGGTTCAACATCAACATTTTCATCATTCACACAATTCAATCAAATTTCATAGGTTTAACAACAACATTTTCATCATTCACACAATTCAATCAAATGTCATAGGTTTAGCAACAACATCTTCATCATTCACATTATTCAATCAAATTTCATAGGTTTGACAATAACATCATTATCATTCACACAATTTAATCAAATTTCATGGGTTTAACAACAACATTTTCATCATTCACACAATTAATCTAATTTCATAGGTTTAACAACAACATCTTCATCATTCACACAATTGAATCTAATTTCATAGGTTTAACAACAACATTTTCTTCATCATTCGCACAATTCAATCAAATTTCATGGGTTTAACAACAATATTTTCATCATTCACACAATTCAATCAAATTCATAGGTTTAAGATCAACATTTTCATCATTCACACAATTCAATCAAATATCATGGGTTTAACAACAACATTTTTCATCATTCACATTATTCAATCAAATTTCATAGGTTTAACAACAACATTTTTTCATCATTCGCACATTCAATCAAATTTCATAGGTTTAACTTCAACATTTTCATCATCCACACAATTAAATCAAATTTCATATGTTTAACATCAACGTTTTCATCATTCACACAATTTAATCAAATTTCATAGGTTTGACAAAACATCATTTCATTCACACAATTCAACCAAATTTAATGGTTTAACAACAACATTTGCATCATTCACACTTGTCAATCAAATTTCATAGGTTTAACAACAACATTTTCTTCATCATTCGCACAATTCAATCAAATTTCATGGGTTTAGCATCAATATTTTCATCATTCACACAATTCAATCAAATTTCATAGGTTTAAGATCAACGTTTTCATCATTCACACAATTCAATCAAATATCATGGGTTTAACAACAACATTTTTCATCATTCACACAATTCAATAAATTTCATAGGTTTAACATCAATGTTTTCATCATTCACACAATTCAATCAAATTTCATGGGTTTAACAACAACATTTGCATCATTCGCACAATTCAAACAAATTTCATAGGTTTAACATCAACATTTTCATCATTCACACAATTCAATCAAATTTCATAGGTTTAACAACAACATTTTCATCACTCACACAATTCAATCAAATTTAATGGGTTTAACAACAATATTTTCATCATTTACACAATTCAATCAAATTTCATAGGTTTAACAACAACATCTTCATCATTCGCATTATTCAATCAAATTTCATATGTTTAACATCAACGTTTTCATCATTCACACAATTCAATTAAATTTCATAGGTTTAACATCAACGTTTTCATCATTCAAACAATTCAATCAAATTTCATTGGTTTAACAACAACATTTGCATCATTCGCACAATTCAATCAAATTTCATAGGTTCAACATCAACATTTTCATCATTCACACAATTCAATCAAATTTCATAGGTTTAACAACAACATTTTCATCATTCACACAATTCAATCAAATGTCATAGGTTTAGCAACAACATCTTCATCATTCACATTATTCAATCAAATTTCATAGGTTGACAATAACATCATTATCATTCACACAATTTAATCAAATTTCATGGGTTTAACAACAACATTTTCATCATTCACACAATTCAATCAAATTTCATAGGTTTAACAACAACATCTTCATCATTCACACAATTGAATCAAATTTCATAGGTTTAACAACAACATTTTCTTCATCATTCGCACAATTCAATCAAATTTCATGGGTTTAACAACAATATTTTCATCATTCACACAATTCAATCAAATGTCATAGGTTTAAGATCAACATTTTCATCATTCACACAATTCAATCAAATATCATGGGTTTAACAACAACATTTTTCATCATTCACAATTCAATCAAATTTCATAGGTTTAACAACAACATTTTTTCATCATTCACACCATTCAATCAAATTTCATAGGTTTAACTTCAACATTTTCATCATCCACACAATTAAATCAAATTTCATATGTTTAACATCAACGTTTTCATCATTCACACAATTCAATCAATTTCATAGGTTTGACAATAACATCATTATCATTCACACAATTCAATCAAATTTAATGGGTTTAACAACAACATTTGCATCATTCACACTGTCAATCAAATTTCATAGGTTTAACAACAACATTTTCTTCATCATTCGCACAATTCAATCAAATTTCATGGGTTTAGCATCAATATTTTCATCATTCACACAATTCAATCAAATTTCATAGGTTTAAGATCAACGTTTTCATCATTCACACAATTCAATCAAATATCATGGGTTTAACAACAACATTTTTCATCATTCACACAATTCAATAAATTTCATAGGTTTAACATCAATGTTTTCATCATTCACACAATTCAATCAAATTTCATGGGTTTAACAACAACATTTGCATCATTCGCACAATTCAAACAAATTTCATAGGTTTAACATCAACATTTTCATCATTCACACAATTCAATCAAATTTCATAGGTTTAACAACAACATTTTCATCACTCACACAATTCAATCAAATTTAATGGGTTTAACAACAACATTTTCATCATTCGCACAATTCAATCAAATTTCATAGGTTTAACAACAACATTTTCATCATTCACACAATTCAATCAAATTTCATAGGTTTAACATCAACGTTTTCATCATTCACACAATTCAATTAAATTCATAGGTTTAACATCAACGTTTTCATCATTCAATAATTCAATCAAATTTCATTGGTTTAACAACAACATTTGCATCATTCGCACAATTCAATCAAATTTCATAGGTTCAACATCAACATTTTCATCATTCACACAATTCAATCAAATTTCATAGGTTTAACAACAACATTTTCATCATTCACACAATTCAATCAAATGTCATAGGTTTAGCAACAACATCTTCATCATTCACATTATTCAATCAAATTTCATAGGTTTGACAATAACATCATTATCATTCACACAATTTAATCAAATTTCATGGGTTTAACAACAACATTTTCATCATTCACACAATTTAATCTAATTTCATAGGTTTAACAACAACATCTTCATCATTCACACAATTGAATCTAATTTCATAGGTTTAACAACAACATTTTCTTCATCATTCGCACAATTCAATCAAATTTCATGGGTTTAACATCAATATTTTCATCATTCACACAATTCAATCAAATTTCATAGGTTTAAGATCAACATTTTCATCATTCACACAATTCAATCAAATATCATGGGTTTAACAACAACATTTTCATCATTCACATTATTCAATCAAATTTCATAGGTTTAACAACAACATTTTTTTCATCATTCGCACCATTCAATCAAATTTCATAGGTTTAACTTCAACATTTTCATCATCCACACAATTAAATCAAATTTCATATGTTTAACATCAACGTTTTCATCATTCACACAATTCAATCAAATTTCATAGGTTTAACAACAACATTTTCATCATTCACACAATTCAATCAAATTTCATAGGTTTAGCAACAACATCTTCATCATTCACATTATTCAATCAAATTTCATAGGTTTAACAACAACATTTTCTTTATCATTCGCACATTCAATCAAATTTCATAGGTTTAACATCAACATTTTCATCATTCGCACAATTCAATCAAATTCATAAGGTTTAACATCAACATTTTCATCATTCACACAATTCAATCAAATTTCATGGGTTTAACAACAACATTTTTCATCATTCACACAATTCAATCAAATTTCATAGGTTGAACATCAACGTTTTCATCATTCACACAATTCAATCAAATTTCATAGGTTTAACAACAACATTTTCATCATTCACACAATTCAATCAAATTTCATAGGTTTAACAACAACATTTTCATCATTCACACAATTCATCAAATTTCATAGGTTTGACAATAACATCATTATCATTCACACAATTCAACCAAATTAATGGGTTTAACAACAACATTTGCATCATTCACACTTGTCAATCAAATTTCATAGGTTTAACAACAACATTTTCTCATCATTCGCACAATTCAATCAAATTTCATGGGTTTAGCATCAATATTTTCATCATTCACACAATTCAATCAAATTTCATAGGTTTAAGATCAACGTTTTCATCATTCACACAATTCAATCAAATATCATGGGTTTAACAACAACATTTTTCATCATTCACACAATTCAATAAATTTCATAGGTTTAACATCAATGTTTCATCATTCACACAATTCAATCAAATTTCATGGGTTTAACAACAACATTTGCATCATTCGCACAATTCAAACAAATTTCATAGGTTTAACATCAACATTTTCATCATTCACACAATTCAATCAAATTTCATAGGTTTAACAACAACATTTTCATCACTCACACAATTCAATCAAATTTAATGGGTTTAACAACAATATTTTCATCATTTACACAATTCAATCAAATTTCATAGGTTTAACAACAACATCTTCATCATTCGCATTATTCAATCAAATTTCATATGTTTAACATCAACGTTTTCATCATTCACACAATTCAATTAAATTTCATAGGTTTAACATCAACGTTTTCATCATTCAATAATTCAATCAAATTTCATTGGTTTAACAACAACATTTGCATCATTCGCACAATTCAATCAAATTTCATAGGTTCAACATCAACATTTTCATCATTCACACAATTCAATCAAATTTCATAGGTTTAACAACAACATTTTCATCATTCACACAATTCAATCAAATGTCATAGGTTTAGCAACAACATCTTCATCATTCACATTATTCAATCAATTTCATAGGTTTGACAATAACATCATTATCATTCACACAATTAATCAAATTTCATGGGTTTAACAACAACATTTTCATCATTCACACAATTTAATCTAATTTCATAGGTTTAACAACAACATCTTCATCATTCACACAATTGAATCTAATTTCATAGGTTTAACAACAACATTTTCTTCATCATTCGCACAATTCAATCAAATTTCATGGGTTTAACAACAATATTTCATCATTCACACAATTCAATCAAATGTCATAGGTTTAAGATCAACATTTTCATCATTCACACAATTCAATCAAATATCATGGGTTTAACAACAACATTTTTCATCATTCACATTATTCAATCAAATTTCATAGGTTTAACAACAACATTTTTTCATCATTCACACCATTCAATCAAATTTCATAGGTTTAACTTCAACATTTTCATCATCCACACAATTAAATCAATTTCATATGTTTAACATCAACGTTTTCATCATTCACACAATTTAATCAAATTTCATAGGTTTGACAATAACATCATTATCATTCACACAATTCAACCAAATTTAATGGGTTTAACAACAACATTTGCATCATTCACACTTGTCAATCAAATTTCATAGGTTTAACAACAACATTTTCTTCATCATTCGCACAATTCAATCAAATTTCATGGGTTTAGCATCAATATTTTCATCATTCACACAATTCAATCAAATTTCATAGGTTTAAGATCAACGTTTTCATCATTCACACAATTCAATCAAATATCATGGGTTTAACAACAACATTTTTCATCATTCACACAATTCAATAAATTTCATAGGTTTAACATCAATGTTTTCATCATTCACACAATTCAATCAAATTTCATGGGTTTAACAACAACATTTGCATCATTCGCACAATTCAAACAAATTCATAGGTTTAACATCAACATTTCATCATTCACACAATTCAATCAAATTTCATAGGTTTAACAACAACATTTTCATCACTCACACAATTCAATCAAATTTAATGGGTTTAACAACAAATTTTCATCATTTACACAATTCAATCAAATTTCATAGGTTTAACAACAACATCTTCATCATTCGCATTATTCAATCAAATTTCATATGTTTAACATCAACGTTTTCATCATTCACACAATTCAATTAAATTTCATAGGTTTAACATCAACGTTTTCATCATTCAAATAATTCAATCAAATTTCATTGGTTTAACAACAACATTTGCATCATTCGCACAATTCAATCAAATTTCATAGGTTCAACATCAACATTTTCATCATTCACACAATTCAATCAAATTTCATAGGTTTAACAACAACATTTTCATCATTCACACAATTCAATCAAATGTCATAGGTTTAGCAACAACATCTTCATCATTCACATTATTCAATCAATTTCATAGGTTTGACAATAACATCATTATCATTCACACAATTTAATCAAATTTCATGGGTTTAACAACAACATTTTCATCATTCACACAATTTAATCTAATTTCATAGGTTTAACAACAACATCTTCATCATTCACACAATTGAATCTAATTTCATAGGTTTAACAACAACATTTTCTTCATCATTCGCACAATTCAATCAAATTTCATGGGTTTAACAACAATATTTTCATCATTCACACAATTCAATCAAATGTCATAGGTTTAAGATCAACATTTCATCATTCACACAATTCAATCAAATATCATGGGTTTAACAACAACATTTTTCATCATTCACATTATTCAATCAAATTTCATAGGTTTAACAACAACATTTTTTTCATCATTCGCACCATTCAATCAAATTTCATAGGTTTAACTTCAACATTTTCATCATCCACACAATTAAATCAAATTTCATATGTTTAACATCAACGTTTTCATCATTCACACAATTTAATCAAATTTCATAGGTTTGACAATAACATCATTATCATTCACACAATTCAACCAAATTTAATGGGTTTAACAACAACATTTGCATCATTCACACTTGTCAATCAAATTTCATAGGTTTAACAACAACATTTTCTTCATCATTCGCACAATTCAATCAAATTTCATGGGTTTAGCATCAATATTTTCATCATTCACACAATTCAATCAAATTTCATAGGTTTAAGATCAACGTTTTCATCATTCACACAATTCAATCAAATATCATGGGTTTAACAACAACATTTTCATCATTCACACAATTCAATAAATTTCATAGGTTTAACATCAATGTTTTCATCATTCACACAATTCAATCAAATTTCATGGGTTTAACAACAACATTTGCATCATTCGCACAATTCAAACAAATTTCATAGGTTTAACATCAACATTTTCATCATTCACACAATTCAATCAAATTTCATAGGTTTAACAACAACATTTTCATCACTCACACAATTCAATCAAATTTAATGGGTTTAACAACAATATTTTCATCATTACACAATTCAATCAAATTTCATAGGTTTAACAACAACATCTTCATCATTCGCATTATTCAATCAAATTTCATATGTTTAACATCAACGTTTTCATCATTCACACAATTCAATAAATTTCATAGGTTTAACATCAACGTTTTCATCATTCAAATAATTCAATCAAATTTCATTGGTTTAACAACAACATTTGCATCATTCGCACAATTCAATCAAATTTCATAGGTTCAACATCAACATTTTCATCATTCACACAATTCAATCAAATTTCATAGGTTTAACAACAACATTTTCATCATTCACACAATTCAATCAAATGTCATAGGTTTAGCAACAACATCTTCATCATTCACATTATTCAATCAAATTTCATAGGTTGACAATAACATCATTATCATTCACACAATTTAATCAAATTTCATGGGTTTAACAACAACATTTTCATCATTCACACAATTTAATCTAATTTCATAGGTTAACAACAACATCTTCATCATTCACACAATTGAATCTAATTTCATAGGTTTAACAACAACATTTTCTTCATCATTCGCACAATTCAATCAAATTTCATGGGTTTAACAACAATTTTCATCATTCACACAATTCAATCAAATGTCATAGGTTTAAGATCAACATTTCATCATTCACACAATTCAATCAAATATCATGGGTTTAACAACAACATTTTTCATCATTCACATTATTCAATCAAATTTCATAGGTTTAACAACAACATTTTTTCATCATTCACACCATTCAATCAAATTTCATAGGTTTAACTTCAACATTTTCATCATCACACAATTAAATCAAATTTCATATGTTTAACATCAACGTTTCATCATTCACACAATTTAATCAAATTTCATAGGTTTGACAATAACATCATTATCATTCACACAATTCAACCAAATTTAATGGGTTTAACAACAACATTTGCATCATTCACACTTGTCAATCAAATTTCATAGGTTTAACAACAACATTTTCTCATCATTCGCACAATTCAATCAAATTTCATGGGTTTAGCATCAATATTTTCATCATTCACACAATTCAATCAAATTTCATAGGTTTAAGATCAACGTTTTCATCATTCACACAATTCAATCAAATATCATGGGTTTAACAACAACATTTTTCATCATTCACACAATTCAATAAATTTCATAGGTTTAACATCAATGTTTCATCATTCACACAATTCAATCAAATTTCATGGGTTTAACAACAACATTTGCATCATTCGCACAATTCAAACAAATTTCATAGGTTTAACATCAACATTTTCATCATTCACACAATTCAATCAAATTTCATAGGTTTAACAACAACATTTTCATCACTCACACAATTCAATCAAATTTAATGGGTTTAACAACAAATTTTCATCATTTACACAATTCAATCAAATTTCATAGGTTTAACAACAACATCTTCATCATTCGCATTATTCAATCAAATTTCATATGGTTAACATCAACGTTTTCATCATTCACACAATTCAATTAAATTTCATAGGTTTAACATCAACGTTTTCATCATTCAAATAATTCAATCAAATTTCATGGTTTAACAACAACATTTGCATCATTCGCACAATTCAATCAAATTTCATAGGTTCAACATCAACATTTTCATCATTCACACAATTCAATCAAATTTCATAGGTTTAACAACAACATTTTCATCATTCACACAATTCAATCAAATGTCATAGGTTTAGCAACAACATCTTCATCATTCACATTATTCAATCAAATTTCATAGGTTTGACAATAACATCATTATCATTCACACAATTTAATCAAATTTCATGGGTTTAACAACAACATTTTCATCATTCACACAATTTAATCAATTTCATAGGTTTAACAATCATCATTCACACAATTGAATCTAATTTCATAGGTTTAACAACAACATTTTCTTCATCATTCGCACAATTCAATCAAATTTCATGGGTTTAACAACAATATTTTCATCATTCACACAATTCAATCAAATGTCATAGGTTTAAGATCAACATTTCATCATTCACACAATTCAATCAAATATCATGGGTTTAACAACAACATTTTCATCATTCACATTATTCAATCAAATTTCATAGGTTTAACAACAACATTTTTTCATCATTCACACCATTCAATCAAATTTCATAGGTTTAACTTCAACATTTTCATCATCCACACAATTAAATCAAATTTCATATGTTTAACATCAACGTTTTCATCATTCACACAATTAATCAAATTTCATAGGTTTGACAATAACATCATTATCATTCACACAATTCAACCAAATTTAATGGGTTTAACAACAACATTGCATCATTCACACTTGTCAATCAAATTTCATAGGTTTAACAACAACATTTCTTCATCATTCGCACAATTCAATCAAATTTCATGGGTTTAGCATCAATATTTTCATCATTCACACAATTCAATCAAATTTCATAGGTTTAAGATCAACGTTTTCATCATTCACACAATTCAATCAAATATCATGGGTTTAACAACAACATTTTCATCATTCACACAATTCAATAAATTTCATAGGTTTAACATCAATGTTTTCATCATTCACACAATTCAATCAAATTTCATGGGTTTAACAACAACATTTGCATCATTCGCACAATTCAAACAAATTTCATAGGTTTAACATCAACATTTCATCATTCACACAATTCAATCAAATTTCATAGGTTTAACAACAACATTTTCATCACTCACACAATTCAATCAAATTTAATGGGTTTAACAACAATATTTTCATCATTTACACAATTCAATCAAATTTCATAGGTTTAACAACAAATCTTCATCATTCGCATTATTCAATCAAATTTCATATGTTTAACATCAACGTTTTCATCATTCACACAATTCAATTAATTTCATAGGTTTAACATCAACGTTTTCATCATTCAAATAATTCAATCAAATTTCATTGGTTTAACAACAACATTTGCATCATTCGCACAATTCAATCAAATTTCATAGGTTCAACATCAACATTTCATCATTCACACAATTCAATCAAATTTCATAGGTTTAACAACAACATTTTCATCATTCACACAATTCAATCAAATGTCATAGGTTTAGCAACAACATCTTCATCATTCACATTATTCAATCAAATTTCATAGGTTTGACAATAACATCATTATCATTCACACATTTAATCAAATTTCATGGGTTTAACAACAACATTTTCATCATTCACACAATTAATCTAATTTCATAGGTTTAACAACAACATCTTCATCATTCACACAATTGAATCTAATTTCATAGGTTTAACAACAACATTTTCTTCATCATTCGCACAATTCAATCAAATTTCATGGGTTTAACAACAATATTTCATCATTCACACAATTCAATCAAATGTCATAGGTTTAAGATCAACATTTTCATCATTCACACAATTCAATCAAATATCATGGGTTTAACAACAACATTTTCATCATTCACATTATTCAATCAAATTTCATAGGTTTAACAACAACATTTTTTCATCATTCACACCATTCAATCAAATTTCATAGGTTTAACTTCAACATTTTCATCATCACACAATTAAATCAAATTTCATATGTTTAACATCAACGTTTTCATCATTCACACAATTTAATCAAATTTCATAGGTTTGACAATAACATCATTATCATTCACACAATTCAACCAAATTTAATGGGTTTAACAACAACATTTGCATCATTCACACTTGTCAATCAAATTTCATAGGTTTAACAACAACATTTTCTTCATCATTCGCACAATTCAATCAAATTTCATGGGTTTAGCATCAATATTTTCATCATTCACACAATTCAATCAAATTCATAGGTTTAAGATCAACGTTTTCATCATTCACACAATTCAATCAAATATCATGGGTTTAACAACAACATTTTTCATCATTCACACAATTCAATAAATTTCATAGGTTTAACATCAATGTTTTCATCATTCACACAATTCAATCAAATTTCATGGGTTTAACAACAACATTTGCATCATTCGCACAATTCAAACAAATTTCATAGGTTTAACATCAACATTTTCATCATTCACACAATTCAATCAAATTTCATAGGTTTAACAACAACATTTTCATCACTCACACAATTCAATCAAATTTAATGGGTTTAACAACAATATTTTCATCATTTACACAATTCAATCAAATTTCATAGGTTTAACAACAAATCTTCATCATTCGCATTATTCAATCAAATTTCATATGTTTAACATCAACGTTTTCATCATTCACACAATTCAATTAAATTTCATAGGTTTAACATCAACGTTTTCATCATTCAAATAATTCAATCAAATTCATTGGTTTAACAACAACATTTGCATCATTCGCACAATTCAATCAAATTTCATAGGTTCAACATCAACATTTTCATCATTCACACAATTCAATCAAATTTCATAGGTTTAACAACAACATTTTCATCATTCACACAATTCAATCAAATGTCATAGGTTTAGCAACAACATCTTCATCATTCACATTATTCAATCAAATTTCATAGGTTTGACAATAACATCATTATCATTCACACAATTTAATCAAATTTCATGGGTTTAACAACAACATTTTCATCATTCACACAATTTAATCTAATTTCATAGGTTTAACAATCATCATTCACACAATTGAATCTAATTTCATAGGTTTAACAACAACATTTTCTTCATCATTCGCACAATTCAATCAAATTTCATGGGTTTAACAACAATATTTTCATCATTCACACAATTCAATCAAATGTCATAGGTTTAAGATCAACATTTTCATCATTCACACAATTCAATCAAATATCATGGGTTTAACAACAACATTTTTCATCATTCACATTATTCAATCAAATTTCATAGGTTTAACAACAACATTTTTTTCATCATTCACACCATTCAATCAAATTTCATAGGTTTAACTTCAACATTTTCATCATCCACACAATTAAATCAAATTTCATATGTTTAACATCAACGTTTTCATCATTCACACAATTTAATCAAATTTCATAGGTTTGACAATAACATCATTATCATTCACACAATTCAACCAAATTTAATGGGTTTAACAACAACATTTGCATCATTCACACTTGTCAATCAAATTTCATAGGTTTAACAACAACATTTTCTTCATCATTCGCACAATTCAATCAAATTTCATGGGTTTAGCATCAATATTTCATCATTCACACAATTCAATCAAATTTCATAGGTTTAAGATCAACGTTTTCATCATTCACACAATTCAATCAAATATCATGGGTTTAACAACAACATTTTCATCATTCACACAATTCAATAAATTTCATAGGTTTAACATCAATGTTTTCATCATTCACACAATTCAATCAAATTTCATGGGTTTAACAACAACATTTGCATCATTCGCACAATTCAAACAAATTTCATAGGTTTAACATCAACATTTTCATCATTCACACAATTCAATCAAATTTCATAGGTTTAACAACAACATTTTCATCACTCACACAATTCAATCAAATTTAATGGGTTTAACAACAATATTTCATCATTTACACAATTCAATCAAATTTCATAGGTTTAACAACAACATCTTCATCATTCGCATTATTCAATCAAATTTCATATGTTTAACATCAACGTTTTCATCATTCACACAATTCAATTAAATTTCATAGGTTTAACATCAACGTTTTCATCATTCAAATAATTCAATCAAATTTCATTGGTTTAACAACAACATTTGCATCATTCGCACAATTCAATCAAATTTCATAGGTTCAACATCAACATTTTCATCATTCACACAATTCAATCAAATTTCATAGGTTTAACAACAACATTTCATCATTCACACAATTCAATCAAATGTCATAGGTTTAGCAACAACATCTTCATCATTCACATTATTCAATCAAATTTCATAGGTTTGACAATAACATCATTATCATTCACACAATTTAATCAAATTTCATGGGTTTAACAACAACATTTTCATCATTCACACAATTTAATCTAATTTCATAGGTTTAACAACATCATCATTCACACAATTGAATCTAATTTCATAGGTTTAACAACAACATTTTCTTCATCATTCGCACAATTCAATCAAATTTCATGGGTTTAACAACAATATTTTCATCATTCACACAATTCAATCAAATGTCATAGGTTTAAGATCAACATTTTCATCATTCACACAATTCAATCAAATATCATGGGTTTAACAACAACATTTTTCATCATTCACATTATTCAATCAAATTTCATAGGTTTAACAACAACATTTTTTCATCATTCACACCATTCAATCAAATTTCATAGGTTTAACTTCAACATTTTCATCATCCACACAATTAAATCAAATTTCATATGTTTAACATCAACGTTTTCATCATTCACACAATTAATCAAATTTCATAGGTTTGACAATAACATCATTATCATTCACACAATTCAACCAAATTTAATGGGTTTAACAACAACATTTGCATCATTCACACTTGTCAATCAAATTTCATAGGTTTAACAACAACATTTTCTTCATCATTCGCACAATTCAATCAAATTTCATGGGTTTAGCATCAATATTTTCATCATTCACACAATTCAATCAAATTTCATAGGTTTAAGATCAACGTTTTCATCATTCACACAATTCAATCAAATATCATGGGTTTAACAACAACATTTTCATCATTCACACAATTCAATAAATTTCATAGGTTTAACATCAATGTTTTCATCATTCACACAATTCAATCAAATTTCATGGGTTTAACAACAACATTTGCATCATTCGCACAATTCAAACAAATTTCATAGGTTTAACATCAACATTTTCATCATTCACACAATTCAATCAAATTTCATAGGTTTAACAACAACATTTTCATCACTCACACAATTCAATCAAATTTAATGGGTTTAACAACAATATTTCATCATTTACACAATTCAATCAAATTTCATAGGTTTAACAACAACATCTTCATCATTCGCATTATTCAATCAAATTTCATATGTTTAACATCAACGTTTTCATCATTCACACAATTCAATTAAATTTCATAGGTTTAACATCAACGTTTTCATCATTCAAATAATTCAATCAAATTTCATTGGTTTAACAACAACATTTGCATCATTCGCACAATTCAATCAAATTTCATAGGTTCAACATCAACATTTTCATCATTCACACAATTCAATCAAATTTCATAGGTTTAACAACAACATTTTCATCATTCACACAATTCAATCAAATGTCATAGGTTTAGCAACAACATCTTCATCATTCACATTATTCAATCAAATTTCATAGGTTTGACAATAACATCATTATCATTCACACAATTTAATCAAATTTCATGGGTTTAACAACAACATTTTCATCATTCACACAATTTAATCTAATTTCATAGGTTTAACAACAATCATCATTCACACAATTGAATCTAATTTCATAGGTTTAACAACAACATTTTCTTCATCATTCGCACAATTCAATCAAATTTCATGGGTTTAACAACAATATTTTCATCATTCACACAATTCAATCAAATGTCATAGGTTTAAGATCAACATTTTCATCATTCACACAATTCAATCAAATATCATGGGTTTAACAACAACATTTTTCATCATTCACATTATTCAATCAAATTTCATAGGTTAACAACAACATTTTTTTCATCATTCACACCATTCAATCAAATTTCATAGGTTTAACTTCAACATTTTCATCATCCACACAATTAAATCAAATTTCATATGTTTAACATCAACGTTTTCATCATTCACACAATTTAATCAAATTTCATAGGTTTGACAATAACATCATTATCATTCACACAATTCAACCAAATTTAATGGGTTTAACAACAACATTTGCATCATTCACACTTGTCAATCAAATTTCATAGGTT
This sequence comes from Lathyrus oleraceus, assembly GCF_024323335.1. Lineage (NCBI taxonomy): Eukaryota > Viridiplantae > Streptophyta > Magnoliopsida > Fabales > Fabaceae > Lathyrus > Lathyrus oleraceus. Next base: position 11,498 of record NW_026112818.1, on the reverse strand, counting down.
TAACAACAACATTTTCTTCATCATTCGCACAATTCAATCAAATTTCATGGGTTTAGCATCAATATTTCATCATTCACACAATTCAATCAAATTTCATAGGTTTAAGATCAACGTTTTCATCATTCACACAATTCAATCAAATATCATGGGTTTAACAACAACATTTTTCATCATTCACACAATTCAATAAATTTCATAGGTTTAACATCAATGTTTTCATCATTCACACAATTCAATCAAATTTCATGGGTTTAACAACAACATTTGCATCATTCGCACAATTCAAACAAATTTCATAGGTTTAACATCAACATTTTCATCATTCACACAATTCAATCAAATTTCATAGGTTTAACAACAACATTTTCATCACTCACACAATTCAATCAAATTTAATGGGTTTAACAACAATATTTTCATCATTTACACAATTCAATCAAATTTCATAGGTTTAACAACAACATCTTCATCATTCGCATTATTCAATCAAATTTCATATGTTTAACATCAACGTTTTCATCATTCACACAATTCAATTAAATTTCATAGGTTTAACATCAACGTTTTCATCATTCAAATAATTCAATCAAATTTCATTGGTTTAACAACAACATTTGCATCATTCGCACAATTCAATCAAATTTCATAGGTTCAACATCAACATTTTCATCATTCACACAATTCAATCAAATTTCATAGGTTTAACAACAACATTTTCATCATTCACACAATTCAATCAAATGTCATAGGTTTAGCAACAACATCTTCATCATTCACATTATTCAATCAAATTTCATAGGTTTGACAATAACATCATTATCATTCACACAATTTAATCAAATTTCATGGGTTTAACAACAACATTTCATCATTCACACAATTTAATCTAATTTCATAGGTTTAACAACAACATCTTCATCATTCACACAATTGAATCTAATTTCATAGGTTTAACAACAACATTTTCTTCATCATTCGCACAATTCAATCAAATTTCATGGGTTTAACAACAATATTTCATCATTCACACAATTCAATCAAATGTCATAGGTTTAAGATCAACATTTTCATCATTCACACAATTCAATCAAATATCATGGTTTAACAACAACATTTTTCATCATTCACATTATTCAATCAAATTTCATAGGTTTAACAACAACATTTTTTCATCATTCACACCATTCAATCAAATTTCATAGGTTTAACTTCAACATTTTCATCATCCACACAATTAAATCAAATTTCATATGTTTAACATCAACGTTTTCATCATTCACACAATTTAATCAAATTTCATAGGTTTGACAATAACATCATTATCATTCACACAATTCAACCAAATTTAATGGGTTTAACAACAACATTTGCATCATTCACACTTGTCAATCAAATTTCATAGGTTTAACAACAACATTTCTTCATCATTCGCACAATTCAATCAAATTTCATGGGTTTAGCATCAATATTTCATCATTCACACAATTCAATCAAATTTCATAGGTTTAAGATCAACGTTTCATCATTCACACAATTCAATCAAATATCATGGGTTTAACAACAACATTTTTCATCATTCACACAATTCAATAAATTTCATAGGTTTAACATCAATGTTTTCATCATTCACACAATTCAATCAAAATTCATGGGTTTAACAACAACATTTGCATCATTCGCACAATTCAAACAAATTTCATAGGTTTAACATCAACATTTTCATCATTCACACAATTCAATCAAATTTCATAGGTTTAACAACAACATTTCATCACTCACACAATTCAATCAAATTTAATGGGTTTAACAACAATATTTTCATCATTTACACAATTCAATCAAATTTCATAGGTTTAACAACAAATCTTCATCATTCGCATTATTCAATCAAATTTCATATGTTTAACATCAACGTTTTCATCATTCACACAATTCAATTAAATTTCATAGGTTTAACATCAACGTTTTCATCATTCAAATAATTCAATCAAATTCATTGGTTTAACAACAACATTTGCATCATTCGCACAATTCAATCAAATTTCATAGGTTCAACATCAACATTTTCATCATTCACACAATTCAATCAAATTTCATAGGTTTAACAACAACATTTTCATCATTCACACAATTCAATCAAATGTCATAGGTTTAGCAACAACATCTTCATCATTCACATTATTCAATCAAATTTCATAGGTTTGACAATAACATCATTATCATTCACACAATTTAATCAAATTTCATGGGTTTAACAACAACATTTTCATCATTCACACAATTAATCTAATTTCATAGGTTTAACAATCATCATTCACACATTGACACAATTGAATCTAATTTCATAGGTTTAACAACAACATTTTTTCATCATTCGCACAATTCAATCAAATTTCATGGGTTTAACAACAATATTTTCATCATTCACACAATTCAATCAAATGTCATAGGTTTAAGATCAACATTTTCATCATTCACACAATTCAATCAAATATCATGGGTTTAACAACAACATTTTCATCATTCACATTATTCAATCAAATTTCATAGGTTTAACAACAACATTTTTTCATCATTCACACCATTCAATCAAATTTCATAGGTTTAACTTCAACATTTTCATCATCCACACAATTAAATCAAATTTCATATGTTTAACATCAACGTTTCATCATTCACACAATTTAATCAAATTTCATAGGTTTGACAATAACATCATTATCATTCACACAATTCAACCAAATTTAATGGGTTTAACAACAACATTTGCATCATTCACACTTGTCAATCAAATTTCATAGGTTAACAACAACATTTTTTCATCATTCGCACAATTCAATCAAATTTCATGGGTTTAGCATCAATATTTTCATCATTCACACAATTCAATCAAATTTCATAGGTTTAAGATCAACGTTTTCATCATTCACACAATTCAATCAAATATCATGGGTTTAACAACAACATTTTTCATCATTCACACAATTCAATAAATTCATAGGTTTAACATCAATGTTTTCATCATTCACACAATTCAATCAAATTTCATGGGTTTAACAACAACATTTGCATCATTCGCACAATTCAAACAAATTTCATAGGTTTAACATCAACATTTTCATCATTCACACAATTCAATCAAATTTCATAGGTTTAACAACAACATTTTCATCACTCACACAATTCAATCAAATTTAATGGGTTTAACAACAATATTTCATCATTTACACAATTCAATCAAATTTCATAGGTTTAACAACAACATCTTCATCATTCGCATTATTCAATCAAATTTCATATGTTTAACATCAACGTTTTCATCATTCACACAATTCAATTAAATTTCATAGGTTTAACATCAACGTTTTCATCATTCAAATAATTCAATCAAATTTCATTGGTTTAACAACAACATTTGCATCATTCGCACAATTCAATCAAATTTCATAGGTTCAACATCAACATTTTCATCATTCACACAATTCAATCAAATTTCATAGGTTTAACAACAACATTTTCATCATTCACACAATTCAATCAAATGTCATAGGTTTAGCAACAACATCTTCATCATTCACATTATTCAATCAAATTTCATAGGTTTGACAATAACATCATTATCATTCACACAATTTAATCAAATTTCATGGGTTTAACAACAACATTTTCATCATTCACACAATTTAATCTAATTTCATAGGTTTTAACAACATCATCATTCACACAATTGAATCTAATTTCATAGGTTTAACAACAACATTTTCTTCATCATTCGCACAATTCAATCAAATTTCATGGGTTTAACAACAATATTTTCATCATTCACACAATTCAATCAAATGTCATAGGTTTAAGATCAACATTTTCATCATTCACACAATTCAATCAAATATCATGGGTTAACAACAACATTTTCATCATTCACATTATTCAATCAAATTTCATAGGTTTAACAACAACATTTTTTTCATCATTCGCACCATTCAATCAAATTTCATAGGTTTAACTTCAACATTTTCATCATCCACACAATTAAATCAAATTTCATATGTTTAACATCAACGTTTTCATCATTCACACAATTTAATCAAATTTCATAGGTTTGACAATAACATCATTATCATTCACACAATTCAACCAAATTTAATGGGTTTAACAACAACATTTGCATCATTCACACTTGTCAATCAAATTCATAGGTTTAACAACAACATTTTCTTCATCATTCGCACAATTCAATCAAATTTCATGGGTTTAGCATCAATATTTCATCATTCACACAATTCAATCAATTTCATAGGTTTAAGATCAACGTTTTCATCATTCACACAATTCAATCAAATATCATGGGTTTAACAACAACATTTTCATCATTCACACAATTCAATAAATTTCATAGGTTTAACATCAATGTTTTCATCATTCACACAATTCAATCAAATTTCATGGGTTTAACAACAACATTTGCATCATTCGCACAATTCAAACAAATTTCATAGGTTTAACATCAACATTTTCATCATTCACACAATTCAATCAAATTTCATAGGTTTAACAACAACATTTCATCACTCACACAATTCAATCAAATTTAATGGGTTTAACAACAATATTTTCATCATTTACACATTCAATCAAATTTCATAGGTTTAACAACAAAATCTTCATCATTCGCATTATTCAATCAAATTTCATATGTTTAACATCAACGTTTTCATCATTCACACAATTCAATTAAATTTCATAGGTTTAACATCAACGTTTCATCATTCAAATAATTCAATCAAATTTCATTGGTTTAACAACAACATTTGCATCATTCGCACAATTCAATCAAATTTCATAGGTTCAACATCAACATTTTCATCATTCACACAATTCAATCAAATTTCATAGGTTTAACAACAACATTTTCATCATTCACACAATTCAATCAAATGTCATAGGTTTAGCAACACATCTTCATCATTCACATTATTCAATCAAATTTCATAGGTTTGACAATAACATCATTATCATTCACACAATTTAATCAAATTTCATGGGTTTAACAACAACATTTCATCATTCACACAATTTAATCTAATTTCATAGGTTTAACAAATCTTCATCATTCACACAATTGAATCTAATTTCATAGGTTTAACAACAACATTTCTTCATCATTCGCACAATTCAATCAATTTCATGGGTTTAACAACAATATTTCATCATTCACACAATTCAATCAAATGTCATAGGTTTAAGATCAACATTTCATCATTCACACAATTCAATCAAATATCATGGGTTTAACAACAACATTTTCATCATTCACATTATTCAATCAAATTTCATAGGTTTAACAACAACATTTTTCATCATTCGCACCATTCAATCAAATTCATAGGTTTAACTTCAACATTTTCATCATCCACACAATTAAATCAAATTTCATATGTTTAACATCAACGTTTCATCATTCACACAATTTAATCAAATTTCATAGGGTTGACAATAACATCATTATCATTCACACAATTCAACCAAATTTAATGGGTTTAACAACAACATTTGCATCATTCACACTTGTCAATCAAATTTCATAGGTTTAACAACAACATTTTCTTCATCATTCGCACAATTCAATCAAATTTCATGGGTTTAGCATCAATATTTTCATCATTCACACAATTCAATCAAATTTCATAGGTTTAAGATCAACGTTTTCATCATTCACACAATTCAATCAAATATCATGGGTTTAACAACAACATTTTTCATCATTCACACAATTCAATAAATTTCATAGGTTTAACATCAATGTTTTCATCATTCACACAATTCAATCAAATTTCATGGGTTTAACAACAACATTTGCATCATTCGCACAATTCAAACAAATTTCATAGGTTTAACATCAACATTTTCATCATTCACACAATTCAATCAAATTTCATAGGTTTAACAACAACATTTCATCACTCACACAATTCAATCAAATTAATGGGTTTAACAACAATATTTCATCATTTACACAATTCAATCAAATTTCATAGGTTTAACAACAACATCTTCATCATTCGCATTATTCAATCAAATTTCATATGTTTAACATCAACGTTTTCATCATTCACACAATTCAATTAAATTTCATAGGTTTAACATCAACGTTTTCATCATTCAAATAATTCAATCAAATTTCATTGGTTTAACAACAACATTTGCATCATTCGCACAATTCAATCAAATTTCATAGGTTCAACATCAACATTTTCATCATTCACACAATTCAATCAAATTTCATAGGTTTAACAACAACATTTTCATCATTCACACAATTCAATCAAATGTCATAGGTTAGCAACAACATCTCATCATTCACATATTCAATCAAATTTCATAGGTTTGACAATAACATCATTATCATTCACACAATTTAATCAAATTTCATGGGTTTAACAACAACATTTTCATCATTCACACAATTTAATCTAATTTCATAGGTTTAACAACAACATCTTCATCATTCACACAATTGAATCTAATTTCATAGGTTTAACAACAACATTTTCTTCATCATTCGCACAATTCAATCAAAATTCATGGGTTTAACAACAATATTTTCATCATTCACACAATTCAATCAAATGTCATAGGTTTAAGATCAAATTTTCATCATTCACACAATTCAATCAAATATCATGGGTTAACAACACATTTTTCATCATTCACATTATTCAATCAAATTTCATAGGTTTAACAACAACATTTTTTCATCATTCGCACCATTCAATCAATTTCATAGGTTTAACTTCAACATTTCATCATCCACACAATAAATCAAATTTCATATGTTAACATCAACGTTTTCATCATTCACACAATTCAATCAAATTCATAGGTTTGACAATAAACATCATTATCATTCACACAATTCAACCAAATTTAATGGGTTAACAACAACATTTGCATCATTCACACTTGTCAATCAAATTTCATAGGTTTAACAACAACATTTTCTTCATCATTCGCACAATTCAATCAAATTTCATGGGTTTAGCATCAATATTTTCATCATTCACACAATTCAATCAAATTTCATAGGTTTAAGATCAACGTTTTCATCATTCACACAATTCAATCAAATTCATGGGTTTACAACAACATTTTCATCATTCACACAATTCAATAAATTTCATAGGGTTAACATCAATGTTTCATCATTCACACAATTCAATCAAATTTCATGGGTTTAACAACAACATTTGCATCATTCGCACAATTCAAACAAATTTCATAGGTTTAACATCAACATTTCATCATTCACACAATTCAATCAAATTTCATAGGTTTAACAACAACATTTTCATCACTCACACAATTCAATCAAATTAAGGGGTTTAACAACAATATTTTCATCATTTACACAATTCAATCAATTTCATAGGTTTAACAACAACATCTTCATCATTCGCATTATTCAATCAAATTTCATATGTTTAACATCAACGTTTCATCATTCACACAATTCAATTAAATTTCATAGGTTTAACATCAACGTTTTCATCATTCAATAATTCAATCAAATTTCATTGGTTTAACAACAACATTTGCATCATTCGCACAATTCAATCAAATTCATAGGTTCAACATCAACATTTTCATCATTCACACAATTCAATCAAATTTCATAGGTTTAACAACAACATTTTATCATTCACACAATTCAATCAAATGTCATAGGTTTAGCAACAACATCTTCATCATTCACATTATTCAATCAAATCATTTCATAGGTTTGACAATAAACATCATTATCATTCACACAATTTAATCAAATTCATGGGTTTAACAAAAACATTTCATCATTCACACAATTAATCTAATTTCATAGGTTAACAACAACATCTTCATCATTCACACAATTGAATCTAATTTCATAGGTTTAACAACAACATTTTCTTCATCATTCGCACAATTCAATCAAATTTCATGGGTTTAACAACATATTTTCATCATTCACACAATTCAATCAAATGTCATAGGTTTAAGATCAACATTTTCATCATTCACACAATTCAATCAAATATCATGGGTTTAACAACAACATTTTCATCATTCACATTATTCAATCAAATTTCATAGGTTTAACAACAAATTTTTTTCATCATTCGCACATTCAATCAAATTTCATAGGTTTAACTTCAACATTTTCATCATCCACACAATTAAATCAAATTTCATATGTTTAACATCAACGTTTTCATCATTCACACAATTTAATCAAATTTCATAGGTTTGCAATAACATTTCATTATCATTCACACAATTCAACCAAATTAATGGGTTTACAACAACATTTGCATCATTCAAACTTGTCAATCAAATTTCATAGGTTTAACAACAACATTTTCTTCATCATTCGCACAATTCAATCAAATTTCATGGGTTAACATCAATATTTCATCATTCACCAATTCAATCAAATTCAAGGTTTAAGATCAACGTTTTCATCATTCACACAATTCAATCAAATATCATGGGTTTAACAACAACATTTTTCATCATTCACACAATTCAATAAATTTCATAGGTTAACATCAATGTTTTATCATTCACACAATTCAATCAAATTTCATAGGTTTAACAACAACATTTGCATCATTCGCACAATTCAAACAAATTTCATAGGTTTAACATCAACATTTTCATCATTCACACAATCAATCAATTTCATAGGTTTAACAACAACAATTTCATCACTCACACAATTCAATCAAATTTAATGGGTTTAACAACACTATTTCATCATTTACACAATTCAATCAAATTTCATAGGTTTAACAACAAAATCTTCATCATTCGCATTATTCAATCAAATTTCATAGGTTTAACATCAACGTTTTTTCATTCACACAATTCAATAATTTCATAGGTTTAACATCAACGTTTTCATCATTCAATAATTCAATCAAATTCATTGTTTAACAACAACATTTGCATCATTCGCACAATTCAATCAAATTTCATAGGTTTAACATCAACATTTCATCATTCACACAATTCAATCAAATTTCATAGGTTTAACAACAACATTTGCATCATTCACACAATTCAATCAAAATGTCATAGGTTTAGCACAACATTTCATCATTCACATTATTCAATCAAATTTCATAGGTTTGACAATAACATCATTATCATTCACACAATTTAATCAAATTTCATGGGTTAACAACAACATTTTCATCATTCACACAATTTAATCAAATTTCATAGGTTTAACAACAACATCTTCATCATTCACACAATTGAATCTAATTTCATAGGTTTAACAACAACATTTCTCATCATTCGCACAATTCAATCAATTTCATGGGTTTAACAACAATTTTTCATCATTCACACAATTCAATCAAATTCATAGGTTTAAGATCAACATTTTATCATTCACACAATTCAATCAAATATCATGGGTTAACACACAACATTTTCATCATTCACATTATTCAATCAAATTTCATAGGTTTAACAACAACATTTTTCATCATTCACACCATTCAATCAAATTTCATAGGTTTAACTTCAACATTTTCATCATCCACACAATTAAATCAAATTTCATAGGTTTAACATCAACGTTTTCATCATTCACACAATTTAATCAAATTTCATAGGTTTAACAATACATTTTATCATTCACACAATTCAAACAAATTTAAAGGGTTTAACAACAACATTTGCATCATTCACACATGTCAATCAAATTTCATAGGTTTAACAACAACATTTTCTTCATCATTCGCACAATTCAATCAAATTTCATGGGTTTAGCATCAATATTTCATCATTCACACAATTCAATCAAATTCATAGGTTTAAGATCAACGTTTCATCATTCACACAATTCAATCAAATATCATGGGTTTAACAACAACATTTTTCATCATTCACACAATTCAATAAATTCATAGGTTTAACATCATGTTTTCATCATTCACACAATTCAATCAAATTTCATGGGTTTAACAACATTTGCATCATTCGCACAATTCAAACAAATTTCATAGGTTTAACATCAACTTTTCATCATTCACACAATTCAATCAAATTTCATAGGTTTAACAACAACATTTTCATCAACAACAATTCAATCAAATTTAATGGGTTTAACAACAATATTTCATCATTCACACAATTCAATCAAATTTCATAGGTTTAACAACAACACTTATCATTGCACAATTCAATCAAATTTCATTGTTTAACATCAACGTTTTCATCATTCACACAATTCAATTAAATTTCATAGGTTTAACATCAACGTTTTCATCATTCAATAATTCAATCAAATTTCATTGGTTTAACAAAACATTTGCATCATTCGCACAATTCAATCAAATTTCATAGGTTCAACATCAACATTTTCATCATTCACACAATTCAATCAAATTTCATAGGTTTAACAACAACATTTTCATCATTCACACAATTCAATCAAATGTCATAGGTTTAGCAACAACATTTCATCATTCACATTATTCAATCAAATTTCATAGGTTTAACAAAAACATCTCATCATTCACCAATTGAATCTAATTTCATAGGTTTAACAACAACATTTTCTTCATCATTCGCACAATTCAATCAAATTTCATGGGTTTAAACCAATATTTCATCATTCACACAATTCAATCAAATGTCATAGGTTTAAGATCAACATTTCATCATTCACACAATTCAATCAAATATCATGGGTTTAACAACAACATTTTTCATCATTCACATATTCAATCAAATTTCATAGGTTTAACAACAACATTTTTTCATCATTCGCACCATTCAATCAAATTTCATAGGTTTAACTTCAACATTTCATCATCCACACAATTAAATCAAATTTCATATGTTTAACATCAACGTTTTCATATTCACACAATTCAATCAAATTTCATAGGTTTAACAACAACATTTCATCATTCACACAATTCAATCAAATTCATAGGTTTAACAACAACATTTCATCATTCACACAATTCAATCAAATTTCATAGGTTTAACAAAAACATTTTCTTATCATTCGCACCATTCAATCAAATTCATAGGTTTAACATCAACATTTTCATCATTCACACAATTCAATCAAAATTCATAGGTTTAACATCAACGTTTCATCATTCACACATTCAATCAAATTTCATGGGTTTAACAACAACATTTTTCATCATCACACAATTCAATCAAATTTCATAGGTTGAACATCAACGTTTTCATCATTCACACAATTCAATCAAATTTCATAGGTTTAACAACAACATTTTCATCATTCACACAATTCAATCAATCAAATTCATAGGTAACAACAACATTTTCATCATCACACATTTCAATCAAATTTCATAGGTTTGACAAAACATCATTATCATTCACACAATTCAACCAAATTTATGGGTAACAAACAACATTTGCATCATTCACACTTGTCAATCAAATTTCATAGGTTTAACAACAACATT